>NW_026727624.1:0-65867 GCF_029784015.1 Lycium ferocissimum
AGTGAAGAAAGCACGAAGAATAAAGGAAAGGAGATTTTCTTGCCGAAACCCATTCCCGATATTGATCAAACTTTCTCAAAACTTGCCATCTCCAAAACTTCAGATTCTTGCTGAAGTTGCCTATGATGATTGTGGAAGGGATCAGAATTTGTTCGTGGAAGATGAAGATGATCACTGTCGTGGTAATTGAAGACATTACCGAAACACCGACCTTACGGGCTGCCAAACCAGGACCTGAGTTGAGGAATTGGATTTGCATCTAAGCCCCGGATCGCTGGGAGTTTCAGTAGTTTAAGTTTAAATTTTCTTTTGTAATAGGCCGGATGCATAATTTGGAACCTTTTTGTTTTTGTCGTGTCGCCTCTATGTTTTGTAACGGCCTTTCTAAATTAAGATTTTGTCATTTGTTGTGATGAACTACGTTTGACTCCGACTTCCTTTTGGATACGTAGGCAGCCCATATCGGGTTCGGTCACTCTTTTCAAAATTTTCGTGTCTTTGTTTTGTAGGATTTGAACTACGTGTGGCCTGATTTCCTTGTGGATACGTAGGCAACCCACATCGGGTTCGGCCCTCCTTTTATTAAAAAAAAAAAAAAAAAAAAAAAAAAAAAAAAAAAACACCTCAAAAGTTCTTATTCACGAACTACGCCTGGCCTGATTCCTTTGGGATACGTAGGCAACCCAAGGCGGGTTCGGCCCTTCTATTTTCAAAATTTCAAAATTTTTGTTTTATTCAACAATTTTAGTCCCTATAAGATACATGAGGATTTTGTGTAAAGTTTTGGTCTTACCATTGTTTAAATTCATATGTCCTAGTATCTTGAAACTGGGACAAATTTGTCGAAATTGATCAAATCATTTTCAAAAAAATTTCAGTATAACTTCTCACTTTTTAACTGTTTAGCAGAACAAAGCACCTCCGTGAGATCGAAGGCTCGGGGCATTTTTTTTAGAAGTAGCACAAAAGTGGTCTTAAATGTTCGACAACTTCAAATAAAGTTCATCCATGTCTTTCTAAAGTGTTGATAAGTTTGAATTCGAGTCTTCATAATCATTTTATCTATTAGAGCCGTTAAGTATTCCCTTTCGAAGTCATCCAAATCTCATTACTCTTAATTTCAAAAGACGTTCTTTATTCCTTATTACTGAAACTCCTTGGCAAAGCAAAATATCTGGTGGGGCATCGAAGAACGTGGACGCGACCGAGACAAGAATCAATTCAAGGACCAAGTTCCCCGATATGCACAAGTCAACCAATTTTCTTTTAAAACTCACAATTTTTCTTTGATGAGACAGGTTTCAATTAACATGAATGTGGGGCATATTTGAATTCCCTTCAAATTTTAATTATGGACGTGGACAAAGAGTTAGCTTTCTACAAAAGGCAAATATTCTTCAATGTGGATGTAAATTTGGCTTGCGCTAAACGGTGGATGTTGTTCTACTCTTCATGGAATTTTGATCACAACGGGACACGAATCTATCTTCTCGCCCAAGGACCGTGAGCATAAATTCTTTCAAACCCGCCTATTTACATATTCTTACCACTAACAGTTGTTTTAGCTCGTGGCATTTCTCGATGGATCAAGGGCACATGATCGTGGAGTTAACTTTCTTCAAAGTGGATACGGACATGGTCACCTATTATTGGTTTAAATTCCTCAATTTTGTCATCGCTTTGTACATATTTATTTATTTCAAGTCGCTAACAAGTTCTTTTAGAATGTGGTATTTAATGAGATGACAGGTTCGAAATCTTGCATCATATATTAAATCGTGGGGACAATTGTAGATTTAACGTCCGTCACAACAGAACATGAATTAAGATGTGGCATTATATCTCTTCACGAATGGTTTTGTGGATGTAGACATAAAATATACACTTCTACGGGAGTGGACGTGGATTTATATTTCAATATCGTGGATTGTGTGGATGTGGATTTATTTTCTGTATTGTGGATATTGGGGACGTGGAAGTGGATTTATCTTTTTGCATTATGAACATTGTGGATGTGGACGTGGATTTATATTTCTTGTGAAAGTAGACGTGGATTTATCATTTTCGCACGAATGACTTCGTGGATGTGACGTGGAAGTGGATTTATATTTTTACATTTTGAAAGTGGACGTGGATTTATTTTCTGCATTGTGGATATTGTGGACGTGGAAGTGGATGTGGATTTATATTTTTGTACAGTGGAAGTGGATGTGGATTTATATTTTTGTACCGTGGAAGTGGATGTGGATTTATATTTTTGTACGTGGAAGTGGATGTGGATTTACATTTTTGTACCGTGGAAGTGGATGTGGATTTATAGTGGAAGTGGATGTGGATTTATATTTTTGTACCGTGAAAGTGGATGTGGATTTATATTTTTGTACAAGCGGAAGTGGATGTGGATTTATATTTTTGTACAGTGGAAGTGGATGTGGATTTATATTTTTGTACCGTGAAGTGGATGTGGATTTACATTTTTGTACCGTGAAAGTGGATGTGGATTTACATTTTTGGTGGAGTGGATGTGGATTTATATTTTTCGTACCGTGGAAGTGGATGTGGATTTATATTTTGTACTGTGAAAGTGGATGTGGATCTTTATTTTTTACCGTGTAATGTGGACGTGGAAGTGGATTTATCTTTTCGCCCTTAAAGTCTGTGGAAGTGGATGTGGATTTATATTTTTGTACCGTGGAATGTGGATGTGGACGTGAATTTATATTTCTACATTATAAAGCTCGTGGAAGTGGACGTAGATTTATATTTTGCATTGTGGATTCTGGGGCATAGACGTGGATTTAAATTTCAGCGCAGTGAATTTCGTAGACGTGGATTTATTTTTACATTATAGATCTTGTGGATGTGGAAATAGATTTATCTCTGTGCACTTAAAGTTTGTGGAAGTGGATGTGGATTTACATTTTATACCGTGGAATGTGGACGTGGATATGGATTTATATTTGTGCATAGCGGATTTTGTGGGTGTGGATATGAATTCATTTTTTCTACATCATGAGTTTTATGATATGGGCATGAATTTCGTGGATAAGGACGTGAATTACTATTCATGCACTATGAATTTTGTACATATGGACTTGAATGTGGACATAAATTAGACTTCCTTAAAATGTGGTGTCATCATGGTTTTAGCTTTCCTCAAAAAACAGACGTAGATGTGGATTTAGCTTTCGTTAACGTAAATGTGGATATCGACTTAATTTCTTTTTCAAGTGGAAGCCATAAATTCGATACATCTCCAAAGTACGATGTGGATTGAACTCCCGAAGCATGGGTTATAAGTATAAACTTCCTCAACCCTATTTCATTTACATATATTTCTTTATCACTAACAAATGTTTTTAGCTTGTGGCTTTTTGAAAATGGCAAGATTTAAATGGCTCTGCACATCAACTCGTGGAACTTTATCTTACGCAGTGCTGAACTCGGGGGCAAACATGCTTTCAAGAGGAATATCAAACTCACAAGCAAAGGTCACAGATCTACTCTCGAACTCAACTCCGCCTACGTCCACAAATACGTGAGACGTAGGTTAATTTCTCTTTCATATCCACCGCTAAAACTCTACTCAATCAACTCTTTTCACGATCTTGTAGTCTTTCTACATCCCCAACGTCTCCATAATTCAACACTGGGGCATTTTTGAGAATTTACATCGTGTCTAGAAGAATCCTACTTATAGGTGTATTGCACGCCACATTTATAATCGAACTATAAGCATATGTTCCATTCTCGTCACTTTGTCGAGAGAGTTATAAATCCATAAATAACATTCTCGGCCATAATTCTTTCATAATTCCTTCATAATAATATTTTCCACCAATTCTCCTAACCCATATTTTCTCAAGTTATTCCGAGTCCATACTTGTTGGTCGGAACAAAATTGGCCACTACGTCAACTTCTTCGCCCGAAGACTCTTACATCATCTCCGGTCGAAGAGGGGCATCTCCGTTGACACCCAATTTTGTCCCTCCTTTATTTAATTTTATTCACTCGGAGCTTCTAAATTTACTGACGAGTTAAATACCTTATTTTCACTATTTTATTTTTTATTGCTACTACTATTAATATCGCTACTTTTATTTTCAACATTACGAGCATTACTTTATCACAAATTTAAAATGGTTCGTCATCATTTTATTTTCGGGTTTGGACTCGTCAAATCAATTACAAGAAAACACTTTGCTAAATCCTTATTTTTCTACATATTAACTATTAATTATCTTGACATAATATATATTGTACTAGTTATTAAATTAGAAGCCCAAGAATAATTAAATAGAGGAGAAAAGATCAACAATTTTCACCTCATAAACAATTGCTCGGAAGTATATCAATATTGGACTCATTTTGAAGCTCGTATTTTAAAACGACGTGTTATAATTTTTATTTCGTCAAAATATTATTTTACAAGGGACAAATTCTTGATAATTCCATTTACCCTTTTTCCCTATTCCAAAAAAAAAAAAAAAAAAAAAAAAAAAAAATCCTTTTCAAAGTTTCCATCTGGTTTCTTTCTCCACACGTTCCAACTTTCCATTTAATTTCTTCCTTCTTTTCTTGTGGGGCTCCACATGTTTCCTCCTTTTTGACTGCATATCAGATTTTCCCTAATTTGCTCCTTCTTTCTTAATTTCAACGACACAATTTTTTTTTTTTTTTTACCAAATCATTTCTCTTTCTCTTTCCTTCTACTCCCCTTCCCCCGCTCCTTCGTCCCTCTCTCATACGCTCCTCTCTGTCATATTTTTTTCTATAAGAGGTGGATTTTGACTCAACATAAAGGGGGATTTTTTTTTTGAACATCTTGAAACACTACCATATCAAATACATTCTCTGCACATTTTAAAATTGGAAGAACCCTTAATTTCTAGAGTTGCTCTCTCTGTCTCAGTGGACTTTAGCTGTGACAGAGATTTCGGAATTCATTTGGGTCAAGTTTCAAATTTATTCATAATAAAGGAGTAGATCTGAAGAGGACCTCAAATCCCTTGTTCACTGCACCCACAAAAGGTAAATCCGACTCTATTTTAGTTCATTTACTCCCTCCGTATATAGTGTCTTTGCTTATTTAGGAAAATCCGTGTGGATGATTTTATTTTTTGTGTGTTCGGATAATGAATGTTTTAAGTATGACTATGATTCTACTTTAGTTAAGTTAATTTATTGTTCTTCTCGCTTTACCCGCCATGCTTAAATCTTCTTGAAATCCTATTCCTTGTTCTTTTCATTTATCACGTGGATGAGCATAAATGTTATCATGACTTAGAATATTTATTTTGATAGGTTTTTTTTTAATTTTATTCATCCTTTTAATCACATGTATGAAGGTTTAATGAAAATGTTACTGTCTCGGGTCATATTTCTATGTGTTACCGTCCCAATTTATATATTTTCATAGGGTAGAAGTATTTAGATCTTTGTTTCAAAGCTTTTAAGTCATGATACTTTCCTTATAAACTTGAATGGACAATATTCTACTAGTAGTAATGGTTAATCTTTTAATCGACACCAAAAAATGATCCATGATCTCCTTGCTCGTGTAATTCATACTTGTCTTGATGCATTATGGCCTGAGTCCTAGTTGGTGATGTTAATTAGTCTATCTCGCCATGTCTGGGTATATGTGACTGTCTCTGCTTCTTTACATCTGGTTGCTATTTCAACTTCATCTTTTTTTTTTTTTTTTTTTTTTTTTTCTCTGTTAATTTGAGTCCGCATGTCTGGTAGGAATATTTAGTGTCACTGTTTTCCAGTTAAAATTCCTCATGATTAGGTAGTATTTAATCTCTTTCATTTCGGGTATGCCATCGGAGATATAGCAATCGGTGGGCTTGCTTAATTTCGTGTTAATTGATTCGGACAGTCCTATAAAACATGTACATAATCTACTGATTTATTTTGAACTTATATTTTACATGTTTAATCTTATTCGTCGAGCAGGTACTAATCCTTTTTATTTTTTTTATTTTTTGCATGACATCTCGCATACGAGTCCAAGCGGCTCGTCGTCTTCTCCCATATTCGGTGTTGGGCCAAGGCCCAACGAAACATCACTCCTCCCTCTGTCCAGATCTGTCCGCAGCAGTCCGAAAAAATGACTGGGCCAAAGCCCAACAGCAGCCTAGTCACAGCAGTCCTGAAATGGGCTGAGCCCATTTAACTTATTTGCTTTTCCATTTCATCTTGTGCATTTAATTTGTGATGTGTGACTAACATTTTTCCTTGTTTGTTAATTTAGATAAACCTTAGTGACATTAAGGGTTTCAGTTTAGTAATGGGTAGTTAATTTCATAAATTACATTCACTTCTATTTTCTAAACTATTTATAGTATCTATAACATTTATTTGGAGTAATTGATTTTTCAAATAGCATGCCTATACATCCTTGGGTTGGAGGAATCATTTTTTTTATCTTAGGATTTTCAAAACATCACGATTTATACACTAATGTTAGTTTATTTTGAGAAATAAAAGGCAAACTAGTTTCAACAGATAACTCTTTCACTTTAGTTCCTTACCAACACTTGAAATACATATTTGTTCAAGACAACCTTCGCATAATATACATTAAACTAATAGTCTTTCTATGAAATCTTTAGAATTTATTTAATGTTAATCTTACATTAACTCCTTTTAAAAATGAATCGGCATGACTCATTTTTTTCTAAATACATATAAACATTACATGTTCCGCTTCTTTTAGTTTATTTTAACTAAACTCTTTTATGCAATTACTATTTTCTATCAATTTTACTTTAAACAACTTTATCAATACTCACAAAAAATTATTTTTCTTTCTATAATATTACATTTACACTTAGCTTAATTAAATTTTAGTCTGGTCGGTTAACCATTGTTAATGGGTCTTAAAGGATGCCTAATACCTTCCCTTTAGACTAATTGAACCCTTACCTAGAATCTTAAGTTTCGCAGACCTTAAACACAATTAACTTTAAACATGACTTTAATAAACATTAGGTGTCCTAATTCACCCTAAATAATTAGGTGGCGACTCCTTAACATAAATAAAAAATAGGAATCACCAACGAATATATCATTCGGCATGTCAAACCGAACAGATTTAGAAACCATAATTATGTATCAAAATCATGGGCATAAATCCTTATTTCCAACTCGACAAATACATAAATAAATAGTCGTAGTGAAGAGAATGTTAAATTTTTTCGAAAAAAATCCATAAAAGTAGTATAGAAAGGCCGCGGGCCCCACGGACGGGTGCCGACCCCCGTCCGAGCCCGACTACGAGGGGTAGGGGAGAGTGATGTCTTATGAACTTACATATTATGTTTTGGGGCGTTTCGAGGTCGTATGCAAAAGTTACTTTTTTGACGTTTGAAGTTTCGGAGTCGCTTAGGCATATATCTCTTTTGAAAACAAAACCCTTTTAAAACCAAATTCTTTTGAAAACGTAACTCTTTTGCAACCTTAGAAATTTAGTCATACAAAAGACGTGAGGATCGTAACTCGACTGCATTAAGGGTACGAATAATAAGAAACATATAAAAATCGCTTACGCAACACTTCAAACTCAATCATATTCAAGACATACGGAACATACCAAGGATGCCAACATCAAGCAAATACGAATCACGAACCTACTCAAAATTTACGAATGGAGTTACCCCAAGGCACAAATTATGTCATACCTTAATCCGTCTAAGACATGCCAAAAGAAAAGAAGGGTAAGCTTCACATACCTGGCTTGCTTCCTAAGCTAATCCAAACGTAAGTTCGTCTTCTCAAGGATCTACAACAATATCAATAGGCATCGAACATTAGTCCGGCGCTAAAGGATCCAATTCCAAACCATTGTTTTTTTCTACCAAAAATTGGGCAAAGATTTCCCCTATATATTCACCAACCCCGAGATTTTAACTCGGCCAAATTCATCAACAACAACCAAACCAACAACCATCCAAACAAGATTTAAAAACATTCCGAACAATCCACAAAGTATTCAAGACAATCCCAACAATATGCTATGAAACCCGAAACTTTCCAACTTAATGAATACGACAATAATACGTTTCTTTCTTTCAATCTCACAAACTACGTCAACGGTTCCATACATTACCACATTACCTTCATAATTATAAGAAAACATAATAGAACCATATTGACTTCCAAAACAGCCCGCAACACTACAACTTCGACATAAGTCATTATACCTTTATTTTTATCACATAGCCCACAACAAACAACAACCAAAACACCACATTAAATTAGTTCACCCAAACTCTCCTCCTCCAAAACAGCCCCTACACGGCCACACACACCACAATTCACGCTAAGCACCAACATTCAAAGTTTCATGATTTCCATTCATTTCAACACACTACAACAACCAACATGCAAATTAAAATTGATTCATCACTCTTAGACATACAATACACATACACGGCCAACATCTATATCCAAGGCTTGACTTCAACATCCATATTTTCATGATTTTTCATTCATTTCTACATGCCAAAACAACTTGCAAACATGCTACATACACTTAATTCTTCACCTCTACACTAACTATACATACACGGCCAAGCACACACAACACCATATTTTTATAACCTTCATTCATTTCCATATATCACCACACATACCAATCACCAACAACACATGAAGAAAGATAAAATCCTTACCTTTCACACTTGTTCTTCATTCGGCCAAGGTGTGGCTTTGCAAGAACAAAGGCTTTGCTTGATTCAACAACCACTTCATGTTGTTTAGCACCTTCCAAAGAGTGGAAAACATAGAAGAAAATATTTTTGTGATGGAGGTTTTTGATCTTCCATTTTTTTCCTTCATGGCCGTGTCTCCTCTCTCTTTTCTTTCTTCATCTCTCTTGAAGTTTCTAAGGGATAAGAAAAGGTGAAGATGACTTAAATTAGTCATCTTATTCCTCCACATGGCCGGCCACTTATGGCCTTTTTTTTCAATAATAGCCAACTTTCCATAATTCATCTTTTGGTCCCAAATTTTTCCAACTTTCATTCTCTAATTTTTTTTCCTTATTCCAATCTTACCCCTAACACTTCATATCCACAAAAGATAAATATGCAACTTATGCGTTGAGACAAAATCAACAAAACCGGAAATTAAAAATCTCGTCCATACCTCGTCGCAACCGACTTAGAATATTCCGACGTACAAAGTACGGGGTGTAACATTTCCAATCACGACTTCAACTTCTCCACACCTCTAGAACTTTCTAAACATTTCATCCACAAGAAAACTAAGTGAATCAAGGATCAACAACAAGAAATCAAGAGAATCAAGCTTAAGAAACTCCATTAAAGCTACCAAAGTCAAGGAATTCCAAGAGAGAAGAAATAGGCTTTTGTGCTAGAAGGTGTATTATCATTCAAGGTTTATTCCTCCACTATTTGAGGTGAGTTTCATGAAATTTACATGTTATTTGAAGTATTATTAAGATGAAACACTTAGATTATGAAAGAGTATGGAAAATGGATTATAAATGGGTGAATAATGTCATTGTTGAATAGTAGTTGAGGTGAATCATGAAAAGGGTTATGTGGAGATTGTGAATGTGTTATAAATGACCTATAGAACATGAAATAAGTATTATAAATGAACAAACGCGACGATGGACTTTAGCCATGAATATGGAGTATTGAAGTAAAATTGTGAGATACGAATTATATGAATAAATGACGATTGTTGTTAGCGATATTGTGATGGTTGTTATGAGTGTTGGAAGTTGATATGGAATATGCGTGGAAAGTAGTATAAACAAAGGAAACGTTGCCCAATTTTCTTTAGCCTTAAGAGGCATGGTTTTATAATTGCCGAGCTAACGACGATACGGATTCTCTTGAAGGTAAAGGCGAGGACGTTAAAGGAGGACGAGCAAGTTGTAAAGTAATTAAACGACAAAGGTATGTGAGGCATTACCCTTACTTCTAAGGCATGAATCTTATGCATGATTTTCCTCTTCCTTCACGAATCTTCGACGTTCCTAGAGATGAAAAGTCTAAATTCATGAGTAGCGAGACTGGATAAGAAATACGCTATGAATGTAATAAAGACTTTAGAGACCACGATATGGTGTTCTTACGAGATCAATAATGATGGTCACGATCCATTGGCATTCTTTCTTATATGCACTCACCTTATATTGTAAATCCTCCCAAGGTGAGATATAACGCTTATGCTCATTCCATAACATGACCGGGGGTTTACGACCTTACGTCACCCCGACATAAGCATAGCCGCTCTTAAGCTTAATGTATGTATATGTATATGTAACTAAGGATGCTAAACTATGGTAAAATTATGATAAGCCACGATATATGTCCATGAAAATGAATGTTAATGATGACAAGTATATGAATTGCATGGTACGTGTGATAATGTGATTCCACCGCGCCTAATTGGCCGGACATGTCACCGCTACGGCGGTCGTTATGATTCCACCGCGCCTAATTGGCCGGTTATGTCACCGCTACGGCGGGCTGCTATGATTCCACCGCACCGAGAAAAGGGCGGATATGTCACCACTAGTGGGCTGCATGGGATGGTTACCCGGACGCGGGTAACGATATGATGATGTATGATTGATGTGACGATGCTTGCAAGCTATGATAATGTATGTGATGTATTTATGCATGATGTATGTACATGAAACTGGTTCATATGTAAAGAGTGTACAGGTTATACCCTCATCTCATGACTTATGATTTCCAGATTATGTTGTTTCACTCCTGCCTTACATACTCAGTACAATGTTCGTACTGACGTCCTTTCTTCGGACGCTGTGTTCATGCCCACAGGTAGGCAGGGAGACGGTGCTGATCCCTAGGAGCCAAAAGTGGGTCGATTTGGGAGCACTCCATCATCCGGAGGTGCTATTGATTATTCTTTTGGTACATATTTGTATATTCATATTTTGGGCATGACGGGGTCCTGTCCCGTCCATATGTCTAGTACTCTAGTAGAGGCTCGTAGATGCGCATGTGTGGGTAGTGTAGTCTGGTCTCCATGTGTATGTATGTGTATATGTGTATATACTATTTTGATGGCCTAAAGGTTTATGTTTATGAAAACCATTAAGTTTCCAATAACGATATGTTTCCATGAAATTGAGCGGATATATTATGTATGAAAGGTTACGGGTAATTGGACGAGTGGTGTTAGGTGGTTAGCCCCGGATACCCGTCGCGGCCCGTAGTTCGGGTCGTGACAACAAGGAGTTGTATGCACTTGTGAGGGTCTTGACCCATTGGCAACATTATTTGTGGCATAAGGAGTTTGTGACACGATCGGATCATGAACCCTTAAAACATTTGAAGAGCCAATCCAAGCTCAACAAGAGGCATGCGAAATGGGTAGAATTGATTAAAGCTTTCCCTTATGTGATCCATTACAAAAAGGGAAAGGACAATGTGGCGGTGGATGCATTATCTAGAAGGTATGTCTTACTAAACACTATGACTACTTAGATGATGGGATTTGAAAGCCTTAAGGGATTCTATTTTCAAGATCCCGACTTTAAGGCATATATATTGTGTGTGTGGAGTTGTCCCAAGTGTGTGTGTGGTGTGATAGGTTCCAATTTGTTGATGGGTTCCTATTCAAGGATGGTAGAGTTTGTGTCCCAATGAGCTCATGGAGAGAGTTGTTCGTCAAGGAAGCACATAATGGTGGAATGATGGGCTATTTTGGAGTGGCCAAGACACTTGATATTTTGGGTGAGCAATTCTATTGGCCCAAGATGCGACATGATGTTGAAAAGCAATGTGTTCAATGTTTGGAATGCAAGAAAGCCAAGTCCAAGACTCGTCCCCAAGGTATGTGTCACGACCCGACTAGGGCCATGACGGGCACCCGGGGCTAACCACCGAACACCACTCATTCTATTACTCATCTGCTTTCATTCATACTTCTTATGCTCAAAATCATAAATAACTATTAACATTTGAAACACATTCCCTTTATATACGTAAGCCCTTTCGGCTATCGAAATGTTATACATATATATATATATATACACATGACGTGGAATTGTGACACCATACTACCCACAACTGCGCAACTACGAGCCTCTACTAGAGTACTAGACATACAGACGGGACAGGACCCCATCATGCCCAAAACATACACGTACAAATATACTAAAAGAATAATCAGTGGCACCTCCGAAAAAAGAAGGAGTGCTCTCAAATCAGCTGATAGCTCCTATGAATCTGGATCACCTCCCTGTCTACCTGTGGGCATGAACACAGCGTCCAAAGAAAATGGACATCAGTACTAACATTGTACTGAGTATGTAAGGCATAAACAATAATGAAACATCAATGAAAGGAGGAGGCATCAAATGAGGAGCAATCAGAATCGATCGTGAATCATAAAAGAAATAATGCATGCTGGCTTACTTTCATAATCATCATCATATCATGTATACATATAAGTATAAACTGCACGACCCTATAGGTACGGTGTGAAAATCATTGGCATTAGCCTGCGTCCAGGCCTCCCGCGTTCGGGGTATCATCTCATGCCGCCCACTAGTGGTGTCTGCCCATGCCATCTGGCCATGGTGTGTAGTTGCCGGCCTTAGCGGTGACTGCCTGGCCATATAGGCGCGGTGTAATATCATCATCATGTACTCATCATAACTCATCATAATATGCTTATCATAACGTAATTACCATAATGCATGCATGGAAACTCAAAGATAACTATAGTTTATCGGGGTGACATAAGGTCGTGAACCCCCGATTACATTATGGAACATTCATAAATATTCTGCCACGCCCTGAAGGCATTAGCATAAGGTGAGTGTATATAATGAACAACATAAATAGATTATAAGTAGCATCATTAGCTTGATAGGAACATCATATTATTAATTCTAAAATCTTTAAGCTTAATCTTATCATCATCATTATCTTACTCATAGTGTACCTCTTATGTCATATGGCTACTTATCAACAAGGACTCTTAGTTTTCTTGAAGAAAGGAGATTCATGAAGAAGGAGGAAATTCATACCATAAGATTTATGGATTAGAAAGAAAGAACTAGCCTCACATACCTTTGTCGTTTAACTATTCTATTGCTTACTCATTCTCCTTTAATGCATACGTTCTACCTTCAAAAGGATTCGTATCGACGTTAGCTAACAATTATAAAGACGTGCTTACTAAAGCTAGAGAAAATTGGGTAGTATTTCCTTTGTTTATACGACTTCCTCCATATTCTATATCAACTCACAAACATTCATAATAACAATCACAATATCATAGACAACAATTATCATTCATTTGCATATTCCACATTTCACAATTTCACTTCAAATTCTCCATACTCATGACCAAAGTTCATTATCGCGTTCTTTCACATATAATACTTATTCCATGCTCTAAATGTCATTCATAACGTATTTATAATCTCATCATATCAATATCCACAACTCAATCCAAACTTCTACTCAACAATGACACTATTGCCACATTTATGACCCATTTCCTATTTCCTTCTATAATCCAAGTGTTTCAACTTTTAAATACTTCAAAAAATATGAAAAGATCATGAAACTTACCTTAGATAGTGTAGGAACAAGCCTTGAGTGTAAATACCCTCCTTGCACCAAAACCCTAGTTCACTTCTCTTGGGATTTCTTGACTTAGATGACTTTAATGTGTTCCACACTCTTGATTTATGTTGGTTTGATGAAGTTGATCATCAATTTCCTTTGGATTCTTGTAGATGAAGTGTAGAGAATATTATAGAGAGTTCTTAACTTGAGTGGAATGAAAATGAAATGAAATAATAATGAGAGAGGGGTCCTTATATCAACGTTAAGTCCTGTCCCGACCAGAACATACGGACCAACATACGGTCCGTATATTTTTCACTGACCGTATGTCTGGACCGTATGTTTGGTCTAGTGAAGTGTGCCATTCTGAGCTAAACCTACGGCTGGACATACGGTCCGTGTATTTTATACGGCCAGTATGTCTGGCCGTATAATGCCCAGCTATCCGAGACTCGTTCTCGTCGACTCGTTTGATCTCCGATCTTTATGAAACCTTCTTAACACTTGTTTAACACCTCAATACCAATCTAAGGGACGTCATAACTCTTCTCCAAAGCATCATTAGAACACTATTAACTCGATACTCATAATTCATATCCGAAACACAACATATGACTTGCTTTCCTTAACAACTTTCTTCCCTTATCTTAAATGCCTTTGAAATCTCGTTTAGGGTCATCGAATGCTATTTCCTGCTTATCAAAACATCGTATACATCATACCCTTCGTTGGCCTATTCACTGTACGCTAACGGAGATTTTCCAAGGTGTAACATTCTTCCCCCCTTTTGGAACATTCGTCCTCGAATGTTAAGTCATCGGGAATTCTATAAAAATTTCGCTAGAGTTTCCCCTATAATATGGCACTACCATCCTGTCACAACAACCCATAATAACATTGCCTCACAGGGCCACACCACAATATCAATATAAATTGGCCACTCACAACCCATATGCATAAAAGAAAAGCATACATACCTTATAATCTCGATGTCTCATCATAGGTCTCTTCCGGGGGCTGAAATAAATGCGGGTATGTGGATTTCATCTTCTCTTCCGCTTCCCAAGTCATCTCTTCTCGATTGTTATTTCGCCACAACACTTTAACGGAGGCCACTTCCTTGTTTCGAAGTCTCCGTACTTGCCTATCTAATATGGCAATGGGCACTTCTTAATAAACCAGCTTTTCTGTCACTTGAACATCATCTATTGGCACAATCCTCGTAGGATCTCCAACACACTTTCAGAGCATTGAGACAGAGAAAACTGGATGGACTAATTCAAGTTCTGGAGGCAAGTCCAATTCATAAGCTACTTGACCCACCTTGCGGATAATCTTATAGGGTCCAATATATCGAGGACTTAGCTTTCCTTTCTTACCAAATCGCTTCACACGTTTCATTGGCGACACCTTCAAAAACACCCAATCGTCAACTTGAAATTCTAGATCTCGCCGGTGGTTGTCCGCATAAGATTTTTGGTGACTTTGGGTTTGTCACACCCTAACCTTATTAGGGTGTGATGGGCACCCGACCCCACATCCGGAGCCGAGCGAACCCACAGACTCTCATTATGCACATAAAATTTTTTCAAATAAAGATAAAATGCAAAATATAACCTTCCGAAATAATTCTTTTCGTTGCTTTCAAATTACATAAATTCTGTAGTCAAACAAAACCAATCACATATAACGTATCGGCTGGTGGAGCCGCTTACAGACTGACAACCAACACCCACGACGCTGTCTGCAAAGTCTCTAATACAGATCCAGAAATCATAACGGACAAACTCTGACTCGGCGGCAAAGATCGGGGAAAATGGAGCTTGCCATCTCCGCTGGAACATCTTCTATAATGACTCCGGCTCATCCGGGAGTACCGCGCGCATGAAACGCAGCCCCCGAAGACGGGTCACAAGCGGAAAATGTACCGAGTATGCAAGGCGTGCAATACAGAAAACGGAACCATAACCGAAACAAACAGACCAAAAAGATAAGGACATTACTCAAAATACCAGACACTTACCCCTTAGACACAAACCAGACATACCTGTCCCATATACCAGAGGGAGTACCGAAGGTAAGTAAGTCAGTCAGAGTACTAAAATGCTTATTTTTTCCATTGCAGATCGCATGTCCGAAGAGGTGGAGAAAATACAGAGCGTACCGGTGATGTCACACGTCAGACGGAGTGCAGAACGTACAGAATGCTCAGACGAGGTCATATATCGGACGAAATATCAAACGTACAGAATGCTAGGATGATGTCATATATCGAACGTAGACATACAGAGCTATATCGAACGTATTCGTAACCGCAGTCGACGTACGTGCGTAATCGTGTCAGGACGTATTCGTATCATATAACGGACAAACCACAGAACATACAGAATGTTCGAATACTGACATATATCGGACAGAACACAGAATGCACGGAGTGCTCAGATGATATTATACACCGCATATGCATAAAACGTGTCCCGGCCCTCTGATAAGGGACTCGGTGAGTAGGATCATATATAGCAGACTCGTATGTCATATATGCAAATAACGTGTCCCGACCCTTTGTTAAGGGACTCGGTAATGTAGAATCATGCAACTCAGAATCCTGTGCCAAATATACATAACGTGTCCCGGCCCTCTACTGCGGGTCTCGGTGGATAATATCAAATGCCATCCTGGCCGCCATCCCCGTATCATCATAAACATACACAGATAACGTGTCCCGGCCCGCAAGTACGAGGGACTCGGTGAACAATGCAGTGAAATGCGCACAAGAACATGTCCTGGCCCGGGTCTCAGTGAATCAGAATCATACCATAGAGTACGGACGAGAACATAACATGCCCTGGCCCGGGACTCAGTGAAAGATACATTGAGCCATGCACGAGCAGAGTCGTGAGAAACCATATGCATAAAAATCCAGACTCGATGGGTACGTACACTTCCGACATATGAAGATCCAGAAGCAAGTTTCGGGTCCTTCCGAATTTGTACCAGAAAGTTATGGACATTTGAAGCGCAGAAACCTCTTCGGACTTTTCAAGCGATCCAGGATCGTGTATGAAGAACATTAATGCTTACAGAGAATGTTCATATCAAAATACTTGTATCAATACTTATATCACAACACTTATATCCGAATACTTATATCAGAATTACTATTTCAGAATCTTACATCAGAGTGCTTATATCAGAATATTCATATCAGATCATTCGTGTCGAAGTGTTTATATCCGGATAGTCAAACCAAAATGCTCATATCCAAGTTAGATACTTATTATTAAATTTAGAACGAAAGTCAAAGGTTTCCTTAGTTATCTTACGGACATAAGGCTAATAGAAAATACAATTAGGTCTCGGGGAATGTGGGCCCACCTCGGGTCAAGTCGGGTAACGAACATAAGAACATGGTCATCATGTCTCATTAGACTATCCTCGAAGATTTCAAGGCATTCCACTTTCGTTTTCAAAAGTTACGGACGTTTGGACATTTCTTTACAATAAAGCGTAAATTAGTAAGTTCAATTCTATTGAATGAATAGTAACTAAATTCAACCTCGGACTTCTAGAATTGGAGTGGTCCCCAAAGCACGTATTCAAGCTTATTACACCTAGGACATGCCAAAGAAAGAAAGGGTAAGCCTTACATACATTTTCCGCTCCTTAAGCTTCTCCAAATCCCGGCTCCAAGTTTGCCAAAAGCGCATTTTGGTCACATTTACCAAACATCAACCATAAAGCTTTAAGAATTCACTCTTAACCAACACTTGTCTTAATCTTCCAAATAAGTTCACTTATTTTTGCCGAAAGTAAATTTCGGCACACCTCCCCCGTAAATATACCATCCCGAGAATTATGGCTCGGCCCAAATTCAATAACAATCGAGAATGGAACTCGGCCACATTATTAACAACAATTCCAACATACTTGCAATACTCATAATGATTCCATACCACCGAACCCTTCAACTTCAACAAACAATATTACCGACACACTTTTATCTTCCAAATTCATAAACTTCCGCAACAATACACACATTAGCAACGTTATATTCATAAATAAAGAAACAACACCAAGGTCATATTGGCTTTCAAATCAGCCCGTAACCATTCCAACATCAATTTAAACCATCAAATTCTCATTTTCATCATAGAATACATATCAACAACAATCAAATTACTACATAGAGATTTGTTCATCTTTTTCCTACACAACATGCACACCCCACGGCCAACAACACAACTTGCATGGTTTCATTTATTCCATCCACTCCTTCACTCTACAACATATACAAATCATCCATAATACCAACAACAATTAAAATACTAAATAAAACAATTGAATTATTGCCCTCGCAACCCTCCATGCACACGGCCAACCTCATGCATTCACAACAACAACCTTTCCAAAATCATTCAACTTTTCATTACCAACATGAAATCTACAACTACAACAACTAAAACACCAAATAAAATAATTACACCATTGTTCCTACACACCACATGCATGCACGGCCAACACCCAATTTCCATGCTCTCATGAATTTCATTCATTCCTATATACAACAACATGCACAAGCCTTCTACAACATACAAAAGAACATGAATTCTTACCTTTCTCCTCCACTTCTTCACTTGACTAAAATACGAAAACGACGAAACGGATGACTCATCTTCCGAAACAATTATGCCACGTTGTAGGGGACCCTTGAATTAGTAGGAATATCACAACACAATAATTTTTAGAACAAGATTCCCCATGGTCAATTTTCCATGGGGTGGCCGAACTCACCCTCTTTTCTTTCTTTTTTTTTTTTTTTGTTCATCCTTTTTTTTTGTCTTCAATTAGAAGACCATGTATATATATATATATATATATATATTTCTCCAATCATGTGAGGGGCACATGCCCCTCTCTAGAGAATTCTCTCATTTTCTTGAATTTTTTTTTTGGCAAAGATGACTTATTTTTGTCATCTTTTCTTTCCCTTTTTTTTTGTTTTGGTCACATGGCCAATATGGCCTTTTTAGAATTTTCATGAAACTTATGTGAAATTCCTATTTTGCCCCTCGACTTTTCTCAAAATTACCATTTTGCCCCTAGCCTTCCGCATTATTTTCATAACCCATTTTGCAAATTTCTCTTTTTGCCCTTGACCTCCCACAATATCTCCCTACTAATAATAGTCATAAATAATTTTATAACGACTTACACATTAAAATGATTTTTGAAAATCGTTTCGCCCTTAACTTTCCACGACGACTTCGAAATATCCAAACGTACAAAGTACGGGCTATAACATCCTCCCCCCCTTTAGAACATTCGTCCTCGAATGTTCAACTGTCCTTATGGGGTCTTGTAGCACTTCGGGAGGGGGTTCCCTTATAGTTGCCCTTCCTTTTATGTCTATCCCTTATCCATTACCTTATTCTCCTTAGCCTTTACACGAATCCTCATTTTATGTCATAGGCTTCTCTTCCGGTACTTAAGAATATGGTAATCTCCTTTGGTCTAACATAGTATGGTCTCCCCTCTTTATAAGGGGCTCCTTACACGCCAACCGTATCCGAGTATCCTTTACTCAATTGAGGTCTTCTTTTTGCCTTTTACTAGGTCATACGTGTCCATATAATATGGCCTCAAACAAGTTCATATACATTCATATGTATATACATAGTTATTATTCAACTCGGCCCACAAAATACTTCCAAACGTCGTTCAAGCCTATCTCATTCCAAATCGTAGCTTTCTTCTATCTCTCTTCTCTATTCCAACTTTGTTGCGTGCTAGGTGGCTCCTTTTATAGTCTCCGACCATCTTATACCTTCTATTTTCCCATTTGTTTCTTAGATCAACATTTGTGAAAATTTTAGCATACTTCCCAGGGGGTAACCCATCATAAGATTGCTCCCACCTGAGCACGCTTAACCCCGAAACTTTGGTGGGTTTTGGTGCCTTAATACTGATATAATCGCGTCCACTGCCTCATATGCCCTTTACTACATAATCTGGAGCCAGTCAAAGTTTCACAGATTCTGAGGCATTTTCATAACACGTCCTTTCTCGTGCGATTACCGTTTTGCCCCTTTTAATCTTCCATACTACCTTTACCAATTCTTCTCATTGGAAGTACGTACACGCGAATACCACAATATCTTACAGCGCATAACTATACATCACATGCCATCCGTAACTTTCGGTTTCAAGTAAGAGAACAAATATATCCAGGCTTACTCTTATGGCCTTTCCATGTCGCCATTTACCCCCTTCCGTCGTATGTAAGGCTTACATATGGGATTTCGTTTTCTTATGACTTGGCTCTATCGCACGATCTATGACAGAAAAAAGGTCAACAATCCCTAGATGCCCCGTAGCCTCCCCGTTTATAAATGTGGCGCGCTTCACACCATAAACGGACTCTACCTTCGGGACACGACTTTGCAGATAACCCCACGGACAGACCTCGCTCTGATACCACTTTGTCACACCCTAACCTTATTAGGGTGTGATGGGCACCCGACCCCACATCCGGAGCCGAGCGAACCCACAGACTCTCATTATGCACATAAAATTTTTTCAAATAAAGATAAAATTCAAAATATTTTCCGAAATAATTCTTTTCGTTGCTTTCAAATTACACAAGTTTATAATAGTCAAACAAAACCAATCACATATAACGTATCGGTGGTGGAGCCGACACGGACCGACAACCAACACCCACGACGCCGCTCGCAAAGTCTCTAACATATATCCGTAAATCATAACGGACAAACTCGACTTGGCGACCCTCGAGAAAATGGAGCTTGCCATCTCCGCCGGAACATCTTCTATAATAACTCCCTCGTAAATACGGGAGTACTGCGTGGCATGAAACGCGACCCGAAGAAACGGGGGTCGACGGAAAATGTACCGAGTATGCAAGGCGTGCAATACGAGAAAACGAACCATAATCGAAACAAACAGACCAAAAGATAAGGACATTACTCAAAATACCGTACACTTACCCCTTAGACACAAACCGGACATACCGTCCCATATACCGGAGAGGAGTACGAAGGTAAGTAAGTCGTCGATCAGTACTAAAATGCTTATTTTTTCCATTGCAGATCGCATGTCCGAAGAGGTGGAGAAAATACAGAGCGTACCGGTGATGTCACACGTCAGACGGAGTGCAGAACGTACAGAATGCTCAGACGAGGTCATATATCGGACGAAATATCAAACGTACAGAATGCTAGGATGATGTCATATATCGAACGTAGACATACAGAGCTATATCGGTATTCGTAAATAGTCGAACGTACGGAACCGTATTCGGATGATTCGTATCATATAACGGACAAACCACAGAACATACAGAATGTTCGAATACTGACATATATCGGACGAACACGAATGCACGGAGTGCTCGGATGATATTATACACCGTATGCATAAAACGTGTCCCGGCCCTCTGATAAGGGACTCGGTGAGTAGGATCATATATAGCAGACTCGTATGTCATATATGCAAATAACGTGTCCCGACCCTTTGTTAAGGGACTCGGTAATGTAGAATCATGCAACTCAGAATCCTGTGCCAAATATACATAACGTGTCCCGCCCTCTCGCGGGTCTCGGTGGATAATATCAAATGCCATGCTGGCTGCTATCCCCGTATCATCATAAACATACACAGATAACGTGTCCCGACCCGCAAGTACGAGGGACTCGGTGAACAATGCAGTGAAATGCGCACGAGAACATGTCCTGGCCCGGGTCTCAGTGAATCAGAATCATACCATAGAGTACGCACGAGAACATAACATGCCCCGGCCCGGACTCGGTGAAAGATACATTGAGCCATGCACGAGCAGAGTCGTGAGAAACCATATGCATAAAAATCCAGACTCGATGAATACGTACACTTCCGACATATGAAGATCCAGAAGCAAGTTTCGGGTCCTTCCGAATTTGTCGTAAAAGTTATGGACATTTGAAGCGTAAACCTCTTCGGACTTTTCAAGCGATCCAGGATCGTGTATGAAGAACATTAAAGCATACAGAGAATGTTCATATCAAAATACTTGTATCAAATACTTATATCACAACACTTATATCCGAATACTTATATCAGAATTACTATTTCAGAATCTTACATCAGAGTGCTTATATCAGAATATTCATATCAGATCATTCGTGTCGAAGTGTTTATATCCGGATAGTCAAACCAAAATGCTCATATCCAAGTTACCAGATACTTATTATTAAATTTAGAACGAAAGTCAAAGGTTTCCTTAGTTATCTTACGGACATAAGGCTAATAGAACAGTACAATTAGGTCTCGGGGAATGTGGGCCCACCTCGGGTCAAGTCGGGTAACGAACATAAGAACATGGTCATCATGTCTCATTAGACTATCCTCGAAGATTTCAAGGCATTCCACTTTCGTTTTCAAAAGTTACGGACGTTTGGACATTTCTTTACAATAAAGCGTAAATTAGTAAGTTCAATTCTACTGAATGAATAGTAACTAAATTCAACCTCGGACTTCTAGAATTGGAGTGGTCCCCAAAGCGCGTATTCAAACTTATTACACCTAGGACATGCCAAAGAAAGAAAGGGTAAGCCTTACATACCTTTTCCGCTCCTTAAGCTTCTCCAAATCCCAGCTCCAAGTTTGCCAAAAACTGCATTTTGGTCACATTTACCAAACATCAACCATAAAGCTTTAAGAATTCACTCTTAACCAACACTTGTCTTAATCTTCCAAATAAGTTCACTTATTTTCTGCCGAAATTTCGGCAGCACCTCCCCTGTAAATATACCATCCCGAGAATTATGGCTCGGCCCAAATTCAATAACAATCCGAGAATGGAACTCGGCCACATTATTAACAACAATTCCAACAGTACTTGCAATACTCATAATGATTCCATACCACCTGAACCCTTCAACTTCAACAGACAATATTACCGACACACTTTTATCTTCCAAATTCATAAACTTCCGCAACAATACACACATTAGCAACGTTATATTCATAAATAAAGAAACAACACCAAGGTCATATTGGCTTTCAAATCAGCCCGTAACCATTCCAACATCAATTTAAACCATCAAATTCTCATTTTCATCATAGAATACATATCCACAACAATCAAATTACTACATAGAGATTTGTTCATCTTTTTCCTACACAACATGCACACCCCACGGCCAACAACACAACTTGCATGGTTTCATTTATTCCATCCACTCCTTCACTCTACAACATATACAAATCATCCATAATACCAACAACAATTAAAATACTAAATAAAACAATTGAATTATTGCCCTCGCAACCCTCCATGCACACGGCCAACCTCATGCATTCACAACAACAACCTTTCCAAAATCATTCAACTTTTCATTACCAACATGAAATCTACAACTACAACAACTAAAACACCAAATAAAATAATTACACCATTGTTCCTACACACCACATGCATGCACGGCCAACACCCAATTTCCATGCT
The DNA here is from genome assembly GCF_029784015.1 of Lycium ferocissimum. NCBI lineage: Eukaryota > Viridiplantae > Streptophyta > Magnoliopsida > Solanales > Solanaceae > Lycium > Lycium ferocissimum. The sequence continues at coordinate 23,102 of NW_026727624.1, forward strand.
CTCATGAATTTCATTCATTCCTATATACAACAACATGCACAAGCCTTCTACAACATACAAAAGAACATGAATTCTTACCTTTCTCCTCCACTTCTTCACTTGACTAAAATACGAAAACGACGAAACGGATGACTCATCTTCCGAAACAATTATGCCACGTTGTAGGGGACCCTTGAATTAGTAGTAATATCACAACACAATAATTTTTAGAACAAGATTCCCCATGGTCAATTTTCCATGGGGTGGCCGAACTCACCCTCTTTTCTTTCTTTTTTTTTTTTTTTTTGTTCATCCTTTTTTTTTGTCTTCAATTAGAAGACCATGTATATATATATATATATATATATATATATATATATATATATATATATATATATATATATATATATATATATATATGTCTCCAATCATGTGAGGGGCACATGCCCCTCTCTAGAGAATTCTCTCATTTTCTTGATTTTTTTTTTTTGGCAAAGATGACTTATTTTTGTCATCTTTTCTTTTCCCTTTTTTTTTTGTTTTGGTCACATGGCCAATATGGCCTTTTTAGAATTTTCATGAAACTTATGTGAAATTCCTATTTTGCCCCTCGACTTTTCTCAAAATTACCATTTTGCCCCTAGCCTTCCGCATTATTTTCATAACCCATTTTGCAAATTTCTCTTTTTGCCCTTGACCTCCCACAATATCTCCCTACTAATAATAGTCATAAATAATTTTATAACGACTTACACATTAAAATAATTTTTTGAAAATCGTTTCGCCCTTAACTTTCCACGACGACTTCGAAATATCCAAACGTACAAAGTACGGGCAATAACAGGGTTGTCAACAATCTATCTCGGATCACCTTGACTTTTTCTACTATTTACTGAATCAACTCAGGGCCTATTAATTGTACTTCTCTGATTTCAAACCATCCAATTGGAGACCTGCACTTCCTTCCATATAAATCTTCATATGGAGCCATTCGAATACTGGAATGGTAGCTATTGTTGTATGCAAACTCAATAAGGGGTAAGTGGTCATCCCAGCTACCACTAAAATCTAGTACACATGCTCTCAACATATCTTCCAAGGTCTGAACGGTACGTTCGGCTTGTCCATCAGTTTGCGGATGAAATGTCGTGCTAAGCTTTACTTGAGTACCTAGACCTTCTTGAAAAGATTTCCAGAACTTGGCTGTAAACTGTGCTCTTCTGTCTGTAATAATGGATATCGGAATACCATGGAGTCGCACAATCTCCTTAAGATACAATATTGCATAATCTTCTGCTGAGTATATGGTTCTAACTGGAAGAAAATGAGCTGCTTTCGTGAGTCTATCCACGATCACCCATATGGAATCATATTTACTTCGGGAGCGAGGTAATCCCACAATAAATGTTGATCACTTCCTATTTCCAAGTAGGAATTTCCATTGCTTGCAATAATCCACCTGGCTTTTGATATTCGATCTTTACTTGCTGGCAATTTGGACATTGGGCTACAAATTCTGCTATATCTCTCTTCATGCCATCCCACCAATATATCCACCTGAGATCATGATACATTTTTGTCGTTCCTGGATGAATAGAATACCGAGAATAATGAGCTTTTTCTAGGATTCGACGTCGCAATTCTGCAACATTCGAAACACATAGCCTGCCTCGGTATTTAAGAACTCCTTCTATAGAAGTTTCAAATGCAGACTTTTCTTTTGCATGAAATGTATCTCTATAATGGCTCAACTGGGGATCTTCATACTGCCGCTCTTTCACTTCCATGTTCAAGGATGAAATTGTAAGGATTATTAACACAAAATCTTGCACCACCTCAATCAATTAAACGTACTCCAAGATTAGCTAATTGGTGGAGCTCGTGAATCAATTCTTTCTTCTCCAAGGGAACTTCACATAGATTTCCCATTGATCGGCGGCTAAGCGCATCAGCTACTACATTTGCCTTTCCGGGGTGGTATAAAATATTCACATCATAATCTTTCAATAATTCTAACCACCGCTGTTGCCGCAGATTCAACTCCTTTTATTTGAAAATGTATTGAAGACTCTTGTGGTCTGTATAAATATCAACATGCACACCATACAAGTAATGTCTCCACATCTTTAATGCATGAATAACTACATCCAATTTGAGATCATGAGTTGGGTAGTTGTTTTCATGTTGCCACAGTTGTCTCGAAGAATAAGCGATAACTTTACCATGCTGCATCAATACACACCCTAACCCAACGCCAGAAGCATCACAATACACAACATAACCATCTAGCCCTTCTGAAAGTGTTAAAACTGGCACTGAAGTTAATCTGTTCTTCAATTCTTTGAAACTACGCTCACAAGCATCATTCCACTGAAATTTAGCTGACTTCTGGCTTAATTTAGTCAATGGGGCTGAAATAGATGAAAAGCCCTCTACGAACCTTCTATAATAACCTGCCAATCCCAGAAAACTACGAACTTTTGTAGGCGTCGTACGCCTTGGCCAAGTTTTCACAGCTTCAATTTTCTGAGTGTCAACTCGAATGCCATCATCTGAAATAACATGACCCAAGAATGTCACAGAATTTAGCCAAAACTCGCACTTTGAAAATTTAGCATACAATTCTCGAGTTCGAAGAATTCCAAGAACAATACGCAAATGGTTTGCATGTTCTGATTCTGTGCGAGAGTACACCAGAATATCATCAATGTATACTATTATGAATAGATCCAAGAGAGGCCTGAATACATTATTCATCAAATTCATGAATACTGCCGAGGAATTAGTTAGCCCAAATGACATCACCTGAAATTCATAATGGCTATATCTCGTTCGGAAAGCTGTCTTGAGAATATCTTCTTCTCTAACTCTCACTTGATGATAACCTGACCTCAAGTCTATTTTGGAAAACCACTTAGCGCCCTGTAATTGATCAAATAAATCATCAATTCTTGGAAGAGGATATTTGTTCTTTATTGTCATCTTATTCAGTTGTCTATAATCGATGCACATACGTAGGTAGCCATCTTTCTTTCTTACAAATAGGACAGGTGCTCCCCACGGTGATGAAATGGGTATAATAAACCCCTTCTCAAGCAAATCTTTCAACTGTGCCTTTAGCTCTTTCAATTCTGCTGGAGCCATTCGGTAAGGAGGAATAGAAATAGGCTTGGTATCCGGCAACACATCAATAGCAAAATCAATTTCTCTTTCTGGAGGAAGGCCTGAAAGTTCATTTGAAAATACATCCGAAAATTCACTCACTACCGGAACGGATTGAAAAGTTGGCGACTTTGCTTCGGTATCATGAACTTGGACTAAGTGATAAATATAGCCCTTAGCTATCATCTTTCTTTCCTTAAGGTATGAAATAAACCTACCTCTTGGAGATGCTGTATTACCTTTCCATTCAAGCACGAGCTCTCTCGGAAATTGAAATCGAACTATTTTCATCCGGTAATCAACATTAGCATAGCATGAGGCCAACCAATCCATACCTATAATTACATCGAAATCTAACATTTTCAGCTCAACTAAATTAGCTTTAGTTCGGCGGTCACATATCACAATCATACAGTCTTTGTATACCTGTCTAGCTATCACGGGATCACCAACCGGAGTGGATACCTCAAAAGGTTTAATTGGCTCGATTTTCACCCCAATACGATTAGCAACATATGGATTAATATAAGATAGCATAGAACCCGGATATATTAATGCATACACATCATGGGAAAATACAGACAATGTACCTATAACCACATCTGGGGAGTACTCAAGATCCTGTCGTCTAGCTAAAGCATATATGCGGGGCTGAGTGGCACCTGAAGTAGATGCTCCCCCTCGGCCTCTACCTCGGCCCTCGGAATCGGGGAACCCGCCTACCGTGCGCACCGATGAAGAACCAGCCGCTGATCCTGTGGGCTGAATCCCAACTCTACCGCTCATCGACGGGCAATCTCTCATAATGTGCCCAACCTGGCCACAGGTATAACAAGCATCTGAACCCTGGAGCCACTGTCCGGAATGTAATCTACCGTACTGGCTGCATCGCGGTACTAGAGGTCTCCTCTGGCTATAATCTCCCCCAAACTGAGAACCTGGGGCCCTCAAACTCTGACCCTGTCCTGAACGGAAGGAGCGATCAAACCTCCTACCCGTAAATCGGGGAGCTGCGCTAGTCACCGACTGGCCTGAGTGCCTGGCATATGTCTGCCTTGATCCCCCTTTATAATCACTGCCTGTGCCCATAGATCTAGCCCTCTTGCTCTGCCCTCTATCAATATCACGATCACCACTTTGCGGATGTTGTTGTCCTTCTAAATTCTGAGTATGAGCTTGAATACGGGAAATATCCATCCCATCTTGCAATGAGGCCGTTAAACAGTCCTTAAATAAATGTGGCCCTAAGCCACTCACAAACCTGTGCACCCGAACTCCCATGTCGGCTACCATGGTCGGGGCATACCTAGCCAATGAATTAAATTGAAGGCTATACTCCCGGGCACTCATATTTTCTTGCTTCAAATTTAGGAATCTATCCGCTCTAGCTCGGCAGACCTCGGGTGGCAAGTAATGGCGAATGAAAGCATCTACAAATTCTTGCTAAATGGGAGGAGGCGCATTCTCTTTTATCGATGCTATCCAATTATTATACCACAAGACCACCACATCTCGGAGTCTATAAGATGCCAACTCCACGGATTCAGTCTCGGAGGCATGAATAATCTTAATGTCCTCAACATCTCATCAATAAAGCCTTGTGGATCTTCATCCGGCTTTGACCCCCAAAAACTCTGGCGGATTTAAACTCATGAAATCACGGGCTCTGGTACTAGCTGACCGATCACTTGGACCCGCATTCTGCCGTTGTGCCTGGGCGGCAACTAACTGCGTCAATAGCTAAATAGCTTCGGTCACTTGTTGACCCGAAGTAGCCGGTGGAGGAACTGGAGGCATAGGAGTTGGAGCTGAAGTCCCTTCTTGCTCTTCTATAGTTGGCGGGGTGGAAAAAGCATTAGATGGAGCCTCGTTATGTGATTCACCCTCATCTACATTCATTGGCGGCTCTCTTTGTGCCCGCCTTTTCATCGCAGTCTTGCCCTTCTGGGCGGCTTTAGCTTTTCCTTTTGGAGGCATTTTTGAAATCACAACATACTAATAGAGAGGAGAAAATCTTATAACACGGCTCTATCGCACGATCTCATAAGAAGAAAGATGGTCATTTTTCCTAAATGCCCTGTAGCCTCTGGTTTATTAGCGTGGCGCGCAACACACTATAAACAAGACTCTACTAGACACGGCTCGTAGACACTTCCGGGACCGAACTCGTTTCGATACCACTTTTGTCACGACCCGACTAGGGCCATGACGGGCACCCGGGGCTAACCACCGAACACCACTCATTCTGTTACTCATCTGCTTTCATTCATACTTCTTATGCTCATAATCATAAATAACTATTAACATTTGAAACACATTCCCTTTATATACGTGAGCCCTTTCAGCTATCGAAATGTTACACATATATATATACACATGACGAGGAACTGTGAGACCATACTATCCACAACTGCGCATCTACGAGCCTCTACTAGAGTACTAGACATATGGACGGGATAGGACCCCGTCATGCCCAGAACATACACGTACAAATATACAAAAAGAATAATCAGTGGCACCTCCGAAAAAAGAAGGAGTGCTCTCAAATCAGCTGATAGCTCCTATGAATCTGGGTCACCTGCCTGTCTACCTGTGGGCATGAACACAGCGTCCAAAGAAAATGGACGTCAGTATGAACATTGTACTGAGTATGTAAGGCATAAACAATAATGAAACATCAATGAAATGAGGAGGCATCAAATGAGGAGCAATCTGTAACTGACTGTGAATCATAAAAGAAATAATGCATGCTGGCTTACTTTCATAATCATCATCATATCATGTATATATATAAGTATAAACTGCCTGACCCTATAGGTACGGTGTGAAAATCATTGGCATTAGCCTGCGTCCGGGGTATCATCTCATGCCGCCCACTAGTGGTGTCTGCCCATGCCATCTGGCCATGGTGTGTAGCTGCCCGCCTTAGTGGTGACTGCCCGGCCATATAGGCGCGGTGTAATATCATCATCATCATGTACTCATCATAACTCATCATAATATGCTCATCATAACGTAATTACCATAATGCATGCATGGAAACTCAAAGATAACTATACTTTATCGGGGTGACATAAGGTCGTGAACCCCCGATTACATTATGGAGCATTCATAAATATTTTGCCTCACCCTGAAGGAATTAGCATAAGGTGAGTGTATATAATGAACAACATCAATAGATTATAAGTAGCATCATTAGCTTGATAGGAACATCATATCATGGATTCTAAAATCTTTAGGCTTAATCTTATCATTATCATTATCTTACTCATAGTGTACCACTTATGTCATATGGCTACTCATCAACAAGGACTCTTAGTTTTCTTGAAGAAAGGAGATTCATGAAGAAGGAGGAAATTCATACCATAAGATTCATGGCTTAGAAATAAAGAACTAGCCTCACATACCTTTGTCGTTTAACTATTCTATTGCTTGCTCGTTCTCCTTTAATGCACACGTTCTACCTTCAAAAGGATTCGTATTGACATTAGCTAACAATTATAAAGACGTGCTTACTAAAGCTAGAGAAAATTGGGCAGCATTTCCTTTGTTTATACAACTTCCTCCATATAGCATATCAACTCCCAAACATTCATAATAACAATCACAATATCATAGACAACAATTATCATTCATTTGCATTTTTCACATTTCACAATTTCACTTCAAATTCTCCATAATCATGACCAAATTTCATTATCGCGTTCTTTCATATATAATACTTATTCCATGCTCTAAATGTCATTCATAACGTATTTACAATCTCAACATATCAATATCCACAACTCAATCCAAACTTCTACTCAACAATGACACTATGGCCACATTTATGACCTATTTCCTATTTCCTTCTATAATCCAAGTGTTTCAACTTTTTAATACTTCAAACATCATGAAAAGATCATGAAACTTACCTTAGATGGTGTAGGAACTAGCCTTGAGTGGAAATACCCTCCTTGGACCAAAACCCTTGTTCACTTCTCTTGGGATTTCTTGACTTAGATGACTTTAATGTGTTCCACACTCTTGATTTATGTTGGTTTGATAAAGTTGATCATCAATTTCCTTTGGATTCCTGTGGATGAAGTGTAGATAATATTCTAGAGAGTTCTTGACTTGAGTGTAATGAAAATGAAATGAAATAATAATGAGAGAGGGGTCCTTATATCAACGTTAAGTCCTGTCACGACGCAACATACGGACCAACATACGGTCCGTATATTTTTCACTAACCGTATGTCTGGACCGTATGTTTGGTCCAGTGAAGTGTGTCATTCTGGGCTGAACCCACGGCTGGACATACGGTCCGTGTATTTTATGCGGCCAGTATGTCTGGCCGTATAATGCCCAGCTATCCGAGACTCATTCTCGTGGACTCGTTTGATCCGCGATCTTTATGAAACCTTTTTAACACTTTTTTAACACCTCAATACCAATCTAAGGGACGTCATAACTCTTCTCAAAAGCATCATTAGAACGTTATTAACTTGATACTCATAATTCTTATCCGACACACAACATATGACTTACTTTCCTTAACAACTTTCTTCCCTTATCTTAAATGCCTTTGAAATCTCGTTTAGGGTCATCGAATGCTATTTCTTGCTTATCAAAACATCGTATACATCATACCCTTCGTTGGCCTATTCTCTGTACGCTAACAGGGATTTTCCAAGGTGTAACAGTATGCCCTTAGATTCGAGGACGAATCTTCTCCAAGAAGGGGAGGATGATACGAACCCAACAAGCACAAGGACTTTCACAAGAAGTCAAGCAAGAGAACTTCAAGAGTTGCAAGCCTTGTTCATGAAAAAGGATGCCTTGGAGGAGATTGGAGAGAAGAATTCGCGGATTTACTGTCACACCCTGATTTCGCTAGGGTGTGATGGGCACCCGACCCCACATTCGGAGCCGAACGAACCCACTGACTCGTATTACATACATAAACTTCCGGACTCTTAGTTAGGCAAAAATGACAAGTACAATAAATATTTTTGGAGACACTCTTTTGTAATTTACAAATCAGCGAGAATCGTAATCACGGAATCTACTACAAAATAATGACATGTCGGGATGGAGCCGCTCGCGTACCAACATTCGTAACCCACAACTCCACAACTCACGCAAACTACAACACATATCGGCATAATGACACGGCAGCACTCCAGAGCAAATGGAGCTTGCCAACACCGCTGGACCATCTCCTACAAAGGCCCGTACTCATCCGGGTGTACCGCGCGGCATGAAACGCAGCCCCCGAAGAAACGGAATATGTACCGAGTATGTAAAGCATAGAGACCAACAAACGAATTATAACTAAACGAATATACGAACATAAAAGTAATGACGTAGTGTCGAAATACTTACTCATAAAACATAAACGGATGCATAACGAAGAAAACATGCCATAGCCGCCCCCATCATGGGACTCGGCGAACGGAAAGTGGTCGCCCACCGACGCCGGCGCCACAACAAATCATATCAAATCGAAATGCGCGCATATCATAGCATATCGATGGCCATATCATATCATATCATATCAGTGTGTACATGGCACATCATACACACAACCCATGTACATATATACCGCCCTACACCGAGGCACGGCGAACAATGCATCCGGAATACGCGTGATAACATATCCTGGCCCGGCTCGGTGAAGGAAGCATTCGAGGCATCCACGAATAGAGTAGTGAGAAACCAAATGCAATATCATATGTAAATCATTTACGAGACCCGATAATCATAACTTGGATGATAGATCTTATAGCAAACATTTGATAACAACCGAGCATGAGTCTTTAGAGATCGTAAAGTTTTGTACCAAACTAATCTTCCGAAGTAGTTACAAATCCCAAAGTAGGTCATATGATTCAAATAAATAATTATATCGTTAATCTTTAGGAGTTGGAAAGGTAGTTTAAAATATCTCTTAATTTTTAATTCAAAAGTAGTTCAAACGGATTAATAAGAAATAACCGGACAAAGTGGGCCTACCTCGGTCAAATGAGGTGGCGTATTTAAATTACATATATTGAACTTCATAACGTCATTCATAAAGATTCTAAGGTATTCGGATTTCACTTACACAAGTTCTAGAGGTTCAAACAATTTTTCTAACTATTCGCACAATTTTCAATTCAATTCTCGAATGAAAATGGGGCGTTTTTGGACGTAAATTCCGAGGAGTAGAGTTGTCCCCAAGGTCCAAATTCAAGCCTAGCGGCTAAGACATGCCAAGAGAAGGAATGGGAGAGCTTTACATACCTTTCTTGCCCTTTACGCTTGCCAAAACTCAATCCCGTTTCGTCAAAACCTACAAATGGTCACATTTACCAATTTACTATTCATAAGGCTTAGAATTCCAATCTTAACCAATACTTGTCTACAAAAATTTGGGCAAAGCATCTCCCCTATACATATAACACCCCGAGATTCAAACTCGGCCAAAACAATAACAACCACACCAACAACAATATATACAACATCAATAGTCGACTAGGAACGCATTCTAGCGTAAATAGTCTTATTTTCCAAATAATGCAACAACTTCAAATCCAACTCTACACTTACAAACCAATATCAATATTTATATTCACATACTTATTTAAGATCATTCAAACATAAACCAAGTGCATTCCAAGCTATATATCCAATTGTCAACAATTCCATCAATTAACATATTCAATCCAAAATTCTTATATATGCAACAAAACCATTCCAACACATTTTCTACTTACTAATTCATCTCCAACAACCATAATCTACACTTTAACAACTTCATTATCTTAATATCATAAAATCACATTAATATGACATAATTCTCTACATTTCATTTTCATGCCAACTTAACTCATATATCCTTCATATACATTGTGAAGATCACAACAACACAACTAACATGTTAAACAAAATAAATCCAACATTATCTCATCAATATATACCACACGGCCAACATGCCAATTTTCCAACTTCATCCAATTTTCATTCAACTTTCATTTCCAATATACATTCCACAATAACCACAACTAGAATACAACTTAAAATTCAACTCATTTCAACTACACAACATTCCATACACACGGCTATATACATATATTCATACCCACTTTGCAAACTTCCATATTTCCATAAGTTCTACTCATTTCCATAAACTACAACACAAACAAACCTTCATAACATAATAACAAGGAATTAATTCTTACCTTTTTCCCCTTAGTTCTTCACTTGTCCAAAGTGTGAGATTGAAGAAACTATTGCTCAATCTTCCAAAATAATTACACCAAGTTGTAGAGAACCTTGAATTAGTAGGAATATAACAAGAAAGTAATTTTTGGAACAAGATTTTGAGGGGTGAATTCTTCCCATGGGCAAATGAAATGCCTTCTTTTTTTGTTCTTGTTTTTCTTGTTTTTCTCCTTCTTTTTCTTTGTCTTGAAAGTTCTATGGAATTTGGATGATTAAGTGGTCTTTTATTTATTGACCACATGACTTAATTCCATGGGCTTGGATCTTTTTATGGGCCATGGCCGAATGGCCTCTATTGGGCTTCATCTTCTCTCTTTTTTTTCCATGGGCCTAATTCGGTTGGCCCTGAGTTGGGCTACTCCACTGACCTTTCGACCTTAAAACGTCCATATCTCCTTGTACCGATGTCACCTGGGAACCCACGACCTATGGTTGGAAAGCTAATTCAATTATCTACAACTTCTATATCTTGGTATTTTTCCAAATTCCAAACTTATAATCGTTTTTTCCCCTCGAATCCAGGTCACCCGAAAACGTTTTCTTAAAAATATTCGTTTGGAGGGCTTCCACTTTGATTTGGCCCAAGGGTCCTTCATGAGTTGTGTTTAAAGTATGTGATTCATATAACTTGTCACATGTCCAAAAAAAAAATCTATGTGCGGGCCCCATCTCAACTTACAAATAATCAACGTACAAAAGTACGGGATACGATACTATCGACGAGAGTTTAAATTACGTAGCTACAACATGATTGTCAATTTTGAGGAAGCACATGTCACGCTCACACTCCAAAAATGCGGGGTATAACATTTACAACGTTTGGGAGTTGGCATTGGAAGAGTTGCAAAGTGGCTAGAAGCGCAAAATGGCTAAAAGTGCAACTATGGGGCTAAGATTGCAAATGGAGGTCATACTTGCAAGTTATGGGGTTAGAATGGCAATTGGAGGTCATAATTGCAAGTTATGAGGCTTTGGATGCAATTGAAGACCCATGTGGGTATTTTTGCAAAAGAGCCACTTTAGGGCCTTTTGGTGTAATAAGCATTAGTATAAATAGGCCTTTTCATCCATTTGGAAGAATTAGCTTGGATATTGTGTGAATTTATATTTTGAGAGATTTAGTTAATAGATAGTCTGTTTGGTTGATTATTGACTAAGTGTAATTTCTGAGTTGTGCATTGAATTGCAAGTTCCATTGAATTCATCTTAGGTTGCTCATTTGTGGAATCATTTGAGTCATTTTCTTTGAATTCAAATTACTTAGGTTCTTAGGGTTGAATCAAATTGGGAGGGATTGGGTTTGATATACCCAATTTTGCCCATAGATTTACTATCCTTTGGGTCTAGTATCTATCCTTCTATCTCCTCTTTTCCAATTTGCCCAAGTTCCTTTTATTTTCTTTGTTGTTTTTGAATTCTTAGAGTTTCCCCTAGGTTGAATCTTATCAAACCTCAAGAACATCTTATTCATTCTATTTACCATAATTCCCATCCATACCAATGTCCATATAACTCACAAAACAGTCCAACAAACAGCCCATAAGCCAACAACAACATCAAATTTACGATATAATTTTCGTATTTCTCATCCCACAATATAACTATGACCTGGATGAATTTAAATATATCTAGGAGAGAAGAATTATTACCTTATATGCCAAGAACTACTCTTCTAACACCTACTTCACTTCGAAGAAAACCCTCATTTGCTAAAATGGAAGGAAACGTTGCTGTATAGTTGGAGGAGATAACGTTGCTAAGAATAGAATGTCATGTTGATTTCTTCCAAAACTGGAAAATACCCAACTACCAATTAACTAATTGCTGCTGCCTGTGACCTTATTTACAAGACATATATATCATTTTAGTGAGATAGGAAATGTTTACCTTATTTTAGTGGACCATGGGTCCCACTCTTAAAGATTACTTTCCAAAAGAAGACTCCCCTAAAGATGCCACATAACAATATATATAGGTTTGTCATGCTAGTTGCTGCCACGTTAGGGGGGTGACATCAAAATAATTTATTCACTTAAATATTGATCACTTCACATACTCATCATCATAAGTCATGTGGCATAACACTAGTCCATACCCCTTATGGTACACATAAAATATTATTTCCAAATCACTCCACTTTCGAGTCTTAAATAATTTTAGGACTTCGTCCTTTATACACCGAGCTCTTGATTTGCATGTTTGAATGTGACCAAATCCTCTGGGCTTGGGTAATTTTCTCATGTTGGACGGTTCAATTTTCTAGTCCAAAAATACGGGGTATTATAGCTTGGACCGTATTTCATTCAAATAAATTTCAAACCTCGACGAAGCTTATTTTCTTCGATTTGTTTAACTTCTAATATTTACAAAACACTTGTACCATTACTCTAACCACCTATAAGCTTAGGGGATAACCTCATTTCCATTACTAATTTCATTTAACTCGCACGCTTTCCATTGTATGAAAACACGGGATGTAATAGTAGCGGTAAGTAGACCGTTGAAGCGGCGCCGCTGAAGCTGTAGAGTGTGCGTGGAAGCGATGTCGAGCAGTTAGATTCATTAATGAGTGTTACCATTCTAAAAACTGAGTTATTGAGAGCATTTCAAGGCATTTCTTGTGATATGATTCTCATTGGTGCGAGCGCATTTATAGAGCCTATGGTTCGTGGTGGAACTCAATGTAGAGTCTATGATCTTCATTGGAGCTTATTCACCACATTTGGAGCGTTTCAAAGGGCCTCAAGTGTGTATTTCCACACTACACACTTGATGATGATCATTGATGAGAGCCAAGTCTCTACGAGCTTCATAGAGGTGGAATCTTACAATGTTTGGGAGATTGCTTGGTTGGGAGATTTAGAGCTCGATATGGCTATTTGCGCAAAGGGCTATTTGTGCAAGTGGCTACTTGGCACAAGGAAGGTTGTGCTTGCAAGAAGGCCATGCATGAAGGTTGATTAGAGGGTCATCTATGCAAGGAGGGGCGTGTTTGGCCATTGAAAGACAATTGTTGAATTGATGACTACACTAAGAAGACTATCCAAACAAGGCTCTTACTTCATTAAGGATAGCATTGTAATTGCCTACTAGTCTTCTTTACTTAGCTTGTCTTTCATTTCATTACATAAATTTCGATGATGAATATTTGAGTGATGATAGGATTATCATAGTTTGTTTAGCTAGGGTTTAGCTTATTTTAGTAGATTTAATGGTGGATTCCATTGTTGGTCTTTGAACCATTTATTTCCAATGATTTCATGAAGATTGTTCGTTTGTGGATTTCATCCGAATATCTTGCCTTGAATTCATATTGCTTTTATTCTTTTGGGTTGTTGAATTCAAATTAGAAGGGTTTAGGTTTCACATACCCAGATTTGTCTATAGGATTCCCCCCATTCGGGTCAAGTATTTATTGTCACGACCCAACCGGAGGGCCGCGACGGGCACCCGGTGCTAACCCACCCGAGCACCTCTTATCATACTTTCACATTTACATCTAGGTGAGCCACATAGCTAAATCATACTTTCCATCCATTATTCATACTAATTCCATTGGGCAACAATTCATTTATATCATCATCAACAACTACTCCCACAATAATGTACATAAGACGACGAGGCTAACAAAATGATATCCAAAATATAAGCCGACAAGGCAAAATACATCTAATGATATACACATGTCTACGAGCCGCTAGGGAGGGTATGTCATATCATATAGGCGGGACAGGACCCCGTCATGCCCATAAATATGTACACAAAAGAATAAATACCGAAAGTTGTAGCTCCGCTATGTAGTCCCTGAGTAATAAAGCTATGGATCAAGCCTGTCTCCCTGGCCACTTGCGGGCATGACGCAGCGTCCACAAACAAAAGGACGTCAGTACGAATAATGTACTGAGCATGTAAACCATGATCAACATCATTATAGAAGCACAATAACCAACATAGGAAATAGCATAAGATGGGAGGTAGTAGAACCATAGTTATAAACACTTACTTGCTTTTCATAGGGACTTTCCATTTCTAATGCGTGATTGTGTACATACATCCGTATCCGTATCTGTATTCATATCCGTACTCATTTACATTTCATATCCATTTTCGTATTCATAGCATATTTGTATTTATATACATATTCATATCTTATACATATCCATATCATGTACATAGCATTCCCAACCATGAAGGTTCGGTGTTTCTCATACCTGGCCCTACCAAGGCTCAGGGTCATACATACCTGGCCCTACCAAGGCTCAGGATTGTCCGTACCCAACTGCAGTGGTGCGCGCGCAATATATATATATATATATCTCGTGTTCTTAACATCATTTATAACATAACCATAATCACAACACATCAAGAATCATGCTCAATCCAAGCTTTTACTCAAAAATGATACTATTCTCACATTCATGACCCATTTTCTATATTCTTCTACAATCCAAGTGTTTCAACTGCTCAATACCTTAGATAACATGAAAATACCATAAAACTTACCTTAGATGGTGTAGGAATGACCCTTGGTTGGAAACACTTCACTTGAGCAAAACCCTAGTTCCACCTCCACTTGGATTTCTTGTCTTGGATGAACTTTAATGGGTTTCTTACATTTGATTCACTTGGTTTGATGAATTTGATCACTAATATCTCTTGAACTCTTGTGGGAGAAGTGTGTAGAAATGTTCTAGATAGAAGGGGAGTGAAAGGGAAATGAAATGAAATAACCTTGGACCCCTTATTAATAACACAAAATCTGTCCCGACCAATTTCTACGGACCAACATACAGTCCGTATAAATTATACTGACCGTATGTCTGGCCGTAGATTTGGTCCAGAGAGATGTGCTAATATGGGCTGATTATACGGCCAAACATACGGCCAGTATAATTTATACGGCCAGTATGTTAGGCCGTATAATGCCCAGTTCTTCCGAACTCATTCTCGTTGACTCGTTTGATCTCCAATCCTTATGGAACCTTCTTAACACTTATTTATCACCTCATTACCAATCTAAGGGATGTTATAACTCTTCTCCAAAGCATCATTAAATCATCATTAACTTGTTACTCGTAAATCCTTTCCGATACATATCGTATGCCTTGCCTTCTCTTGGCAAACTTTCTCCTCTTACCTTGAATGTCTTTGAAATCTTAATTAGGGTCATAAAATGTCATTCCTTACTTATTGAAATACCATATACTTCGTGCTCTTCGTTAGTAATACGCTGTGTATAAACGGAAAATTTTCCGAGGTGTAACATGAATCCTCTTTTCTCATCCCCTTTTCTTCGTATCCTTAATTTTTTCGCGTTTGAATTGACTTGGCTTCATCCCCAAATCGATTCGTATCATCTTATGGAGAAATCATTGTGGTACCTCCCTTCCCTTTCTTTTCATTTCCATGATTACTTTATCACATTAGGAATCTATTATCATGCTAGTTTCATTAAGATCTTGAGGATTAAAAGAGGGTTCAATGGGTTCTTCATTTTAGGCTATTAAATCTTGATTTATTGATTGGTTTAGCTTCATTAAGCATGAAATTGATGATTAGAATCAGTTATTGCATGATTCCTTCCTAATTAGTGGCTAATTTATGGAATTAGAAGTTAGGGTTCATAGCCAAATTTGGGGGTTTTGTCTAGAATCCGAATTCAAGTTATTTGTTAGTTCTCCTAGATTATAATTGATGGGAATTGATCACCTACAACATTAATTTCATGTTGAGACCTATAGATTCCTTGTTCCATCTTTCTAGTTCATAAACCCCATTCCATATGTTGGGATTTGGGTCTTGAATACAAAAATAAGGCTTAAATGATGTTTCTTCTTCATTCAAATTTCATGATTTGGATATGTTTAGACTTCCATTATCTCGAGACTCAGAGGAAGGGAAAGACTAAGGTTTGATTATTGGAGACTTTGTTGTTCGGCTCCCCAGGTAGGTCATGGTTTATCTTATGGTGAGACTTCAGTTTGCGAAGCGTATGTTTGGATGATATTGTCAGAGAATGCATGTAAACCTTCCGGTGTGACGTTGGGTTGGATATTGTCTTAAGTTGGGCCTTGTTCTATGATTTGAGGGCTGACCACCCTTTTTTAATGTACTTATCTTATTCTATTTACTCTCATTGGTTTGTTGCCACGTTGAGACATTGGGAAATTATGACTAGTGATATATCATGACTATGATATTGCGGTACTTTACTTGATCGGTATTGAGATGAGTTTGTGATTTCATTGTGGCTTATTGTGTAGCCTTATTATTGATATTACTTGTGTGCCCTGGGTGGTACTGTTTGGGATTGAATGGTTATTGATATTATATTGCATCATATTCATACTCATTTACATGGTTCAGTGATATCGCATGGTTATGATACTGATGATGGTAAGAGAGAGAGTATAGCCTCCGAGGTTTCTGCCGGAGAGCGTAAAAGAAAGATGAGAGTCCGTGATCTGAGGTCATTTACAGGAGCAGACTGAGTGTGCGTTGCCCAAGGTTTCTTGTCAGGAACGAATAAGTATACAATGCCCGAGGTTTCTTGCCGGGATCAAAAGAGTGCTCGTGATCCAAGGTCACTTTTCGGAGCGAGTGGTAATGGACTTCGCGGGTCCTCTATAGG
The DNA here is from genome assembly GCF_029784015.1 of Lycium ferocissimum. Lineage (NCBI taxonomy): Eukaryota > Viridiplantae > Streptophyta > Magnoliopsida > Solanales > Solanaceae > Lycium > Lycium ferocissimum. The sequence continues at coordinate 40,122 of NW_026727624.1, forward strand.
TTGTGCTTTCGAGATGTGATGTTTCGTCGTCAGAATACATATGTACTGTGCATATGCATTGTATTCATCATACATACATTATTGCATTACGTTGCATTGTGATATCTTTGGTTTGGAATGATTATACTAAGAGTTGGCACAGTTGAGCTTAGATGTTATAACATAGGTAATGACTTGTTGTGATGCAAGATTAAAAACGAAAATAGAATTAAAATGCAAGAAAAGAAAAGGATAGATAATTTGACACAACTTAAGACCTAATTTAGCAACCAAGTTATAGAAAACTAAGACCTCTAAATTAAGAAAAAAAGAAACACCAAATTCCTAGGATGACCAAGAGGGTTTTGGAATTCCCTAATAACCAATCCTCTCAACAATTACTCAATCAAATGTTTCACAAGCTCTCAACTCTCAAGAGTTTTACAATATCAAATATCAATATTCAAAATAGTCTACCCTAGGGAAATGTCTAAGTCTACTACTTTTAGTAGGATAATAAGGAAGACAAGCTAGCTATTACAAATATACCCTTAATGAAGCAAGGGTCTTGTTTGGTTGGTCTTCCTTTGAAATGAAACTCGAAAAAGGCTTGGATTTAAGTATTAGCCTCTTTACAAGTATAGCCATCTTCGTCACTCTTCTCCATTCCGTCCTTCCAAGCAATCTTCCACACTTGAGATCCTTGGTATGGCGCTAATGCATGCTCACGAGTGCCTATCTTCATGTGCAACCCTTGTGATGTTTGGAGTTCCTGGACTTGAGTCCACATAGGTGATCTTGGGGCAACTAGGATTGCATCATGTTGTGATACTATTATGATATACTGGTTCAGAATGATTATACTGAGACTTGGCACAGTTGGGTTTAGATGCTATAACATAGGTAATGACTTGTACTTGTTGGTTTATGTGTTTATCTTACTTTGTAATCTTTATATACATTAGCTAGTAATAGTCGGTCTATTATACCTACCAGTACTTGTTGTTTGTACTAACATGTACTTGTTGCATTCTTTTATGAATGTAGAGTGCCAGGTAGGATCGACTTCCACTCCTCGTGGCTGATATTCGAGGTTGCTGATTCAAGTCTTTTAGGGTGAGAACGAGGACGTTCACTGCCTGAAGACTCTTCCTTTATTTATGTCTTTATTTCTATTTTAAGACATGATTTTGATACTATTGATGTAATACTATTCCGACTTGTAGTATTTAGTTAAATGCTCTTATATGATCAGACTAGATACTGGTATGTATTTCATTTACTTTCGCATTTTCTTATATTATTATCATGAGACTTATGTTATTCTATCTTCCTCCGCTTTATTTATGTTTTTATGATTGTTGGGATAAGGGTTTGCTTACCAAGGTGGGAAAGGTAGGTGCCCGCATGACTTAGTGATATTGGATCGTGACAACCATTAAGCAACTCCATATACACTTGTATACAACACTCGCTTAGCATTACTATTATTCCTCATAACAAAATCATGCTCAAAACATGCTAACAATCATAGGTCAAGTTACTTTACAACTCAAAATATCATCAAGTTCATATTTAAACTTTTCCTCCAATTTCTTCTCCTCAAATCTTAGCATATTTACCACATAAACTCATAAACATGAAACTAAGATGAAATCTTACTTCAAAATTCAAGAATACTTCAATCCCAAGATAACTTCACCTTGATACTGTTATACCTCGCATTTTGTACATTTGGATATTCCGAGTTAGTGGCAGAAAGTTAAGGACAAGGTGATATTTTTTTCGGTTGTGTTAAGAATGCATGAGTTATATGTTCATCTTTTATTGGTATGGAGCATTAAGGATGAATTTGGAATAAGGAAAAATTAAGGGCTAAGAGTGGAAACAAAATATTTCATGAAATGGCCAAATGGCCAAAGTGGCCATGGGCCCCACCTTAGCTATTATATCCCGCATTTTTGTATATTGGGACAATTTGGTTCAACTATGATAAGTTAGGGTCCAAACCATTCCGGGATGCAAAGTCGAGACTTTTGACCTTCGATTTTATTTTGAGTCATAAGTTGTGCATGAATTTGTTGGTATGGAACAATTAGGAAAATTTGGGACCAAAATTGGAATTAATGGAAGTTGAAAATCATTCATCTTTTCCTTGTTTGGCCGTGTGATGTGGAGTTGGCCCACACAAATTGTGGAAAATTTTAATTGGTCCAACACTTGTGTGGGCCAAGGGACCCTTGTGCACTTCATATTATAAGCACAAAAGATGATCAACTAGTCTTCATTCATTCATTCTAACACTTAGAAAAAAAGAGCAAGAAGTTGAAAACCTCCAAGAGGCTCTCGGCCAAGGAGACAAAAATTGAAGATCATTTCTAGCCACTCCAAAAATATTTTGTTGATGCAAACCCACTATTTTGAGGTCCCTAAGTAGCGTGGAAGTGTTGTTGGAGCGATCAACCCGCTAGTTTTCATCCTTGGAAACCCTAGCCTATTGTGAAGTTGAAGGAAGAAAGGTAAGATTTGATCTTGTTTATGTGTTATAAAGGTTGTATGCATGTTGTAGTATGTTAAAATGGATGAATATCATGAAAAATAGTTTGTTGGAAGTGAGTTGTGTGCATGGTGTGCTAGCCGTGCAAGTGGGTGTGTGTTGTGTTGTGTTGAAGCTATGAATTAAAGCTTAGTTAGCATGTTATGATCATTGTAGGGTGAAAAATGAATGAGAATCATCAATATGTATATATGTTGTGTTGGCCAAAAATGGGTCATGGAATATGACAAAGAACGCATTAATGTCGCTTAGCGTTTTAGTGGTTGTCGTAATGAATTCTATGTTGGAAATGAGCTTTTAATGACTCTAGATTGATGTTGTAATTGTATGGGCTGATTTGAAGATTATTGTGTAGTTAATGTAATTTGTATATTGATGAGAATAGCATTGTTAGAATGTGAATTGTGGATGCAAATCATGATTTGAAAATGGGGAATGTGTTAAAGTGAGGTTCTCGGGTTTGGGGGCTGAATTCGGGTAGATTGGAGCAATTTTTGGATTGTTGGAAATGTTATATGAATTGCCTAGAATGTCTTTAAATATTGTTGGTATGGGTTCGGGTTAGTATTTGAATGTATAAGCGTTGACGTTGGCTTGAATGTAAGTTGTCGAATTGAATTTATGAAAGTTGTTGAATGATGGAAAAGAGAGTTATTAATGTTGTATTGCCTTTCGGATTGATTATTAATGTTGCTAGGTTGGTTGTTGTTGTTGTTGTTGATTGATTTGGCCGAGTTAAATTCTCGGGGTGGCCTATTTACAGGGGAAATCGCGAATTTACGTAGAATTAAGGGCAAATTTGGAATTAAATGCCCAAAATGTCTATAGCTAATGTTTAGCATATTATGACTTGTTTGTAGATCTTGGGCAGCCCGAGACGTGGGTTGGATTTAGCTTGAATTTGGGTTATCTTGGAGAGCGTTTGAGGTATGTAAAGCTCAACCTTCCTTCTTTGGCATGCCTTAATTAAAATAGGCTATGACACGAGCCTCGAGGAAACTCTATTCTCGCAATCCGAGCATGTCTATGATACGCATTTGTTTCTTGATATTCATATGTTGATGTTATGAAATATTGATCCTATGTCTTTGGAATTATTGATTCGTAAAGGTTGCATGAAATTTTGGTTTTTAAAGAGTTTATTCTTTAACGATTCTAAAACTACAAACGCCCATAACTTTCACAGAAAAGCTCGGATTGCTTTGAGATTTTCGTAGAGGGTTGTATAATGTAGGATGAGTATGTCTTCCATAGGCGGGCCCAGCTCGGGTCTACACTCGTCCGTGGGTCCCGCAACGTTCCTTTATGTGATTTCGACAACTTTTGAAAGAAAATGTTGTAATTATTATTCCGATTTCAAATATGACTATTTTACTTAACTTTTGGATTTATGACAATGATTTTATGCATATGATTCCTCACGACTCCGCTCGTGCATTTTGTTATATCTTTCGCCGAGTCCCGGGCCGGTTCTGTTGTCGTGCGCATTATGATATACTCCGGTGTTATGCTGTGTTTACGGTTCACCGAGCTCCTCGCTCGAGGGTCGGGTTCCGCTTATATTGGGTGTTATGCTGTGTTTGGCGTTATCTTTGTGTTGTGATATGTGACGGGGATTCGGAGATTTGAAACTTTCTGGTGTTATGCTGTGTTATGGCGCCATCGACGGGCGGGCGACCATATTTTCTGTGCCCTATGCATGATTTGTATTTTGAAAGTAAACATTTTGATATTTTTGAATATGTACTTACTTTTCATACTTCTGTTTCGATTATTACCCAGATTTGTTCTTGTACCTTCGCTTTGCATACTCGGTACATATTTCGTACCGACCCCTTTCTTTGAGGCCGCGTTTCATGCCCCGCAGTACGGATGCACGGTTTGGTGATCCTTTGTTTAGGACACCCTCTTATCTTTGTTGGAGTGCTCCCCTTATTTCGGAGCCACATTTGGTATATATTCGTTCGTTGCATTTGTATATATTTGTTCAGGGGTACGGCGGGGCCCTGTCCCGTCATATGATTCTATTTGTCTGTTTAGAGGTACGTGAACATGTATGTGGGTTATGCCCATTCGTACGTTGTGTTTGTATATGTTATGTTCGGGCGATCCCCTTTCGCCGTGGCAGCCTCGTCGGCTTGCATTTGTATATGTTTTGGGTCGTTGCGCCATTTGATAGCCTTGCCGGCTTTTGATATATATACGGTTGTGTTTGAGATGAGTTTACGACAGTTTGATATAATCTGAGACAGCGGTTGATATTTGTGTCTATATAAGCCATCTGTTTGCGACTCGGATTTGTGATTGTGTTTGGGTGCCCAATTCGGGCACTAGTCACGGCCTACGAGGTTGGGTCGTGACAGAAGTGGTATCAGAGCGGTTCATCCACGGAATGTCTACAGACCGTGTCTAGTAGAGTCTTGTTTATCGGTGTGTTGTGCACCACATCTATAAATAGGAGGCTACAGGACATTTAGGATGTCATCTTTCTTTCGATCTTAGATCGTGCGATAGGCTGTGTTATCAGGATGACTCTTTTCTGACGGAATGTTATGTTTTCAGCGATGCCTCTAGAAAGGCCACGGTGCCCGAGAAGGGCAAGTCTACGGCGGCGGGTGAGACCGGTAGAGAGCCGGATGACTACTAGGGCTCGTGCCCGGTTTGAGCCGAGATATTGTGCCCCCGACGGCTGGTTGCGCGCTGCGCCGCCGTATCGGAGAGATTTGGAGCGGCCACGAGCCGGCCACGAGAGGCGGCTCCACCTCCGGCTCCCCGCGGCACCGGTACACGTACCTCCGGTCCCCCGGCCCGGGGGCGAATGATGGGACCTGCGAGGGCGTTCGGTTGCGGCTACGGTAGTAGCGGGCAGGTCCACAGACAGGGAGCAGGGGAGGATCGTGTAGACAGGCGCGACAGTCAGAGGGCCCGTGATTTTCTACTTTGTGGGCCACCAGAGTTCTTCGGGTCAAAGCCCGCAGAGGTTTACCTCGCACTCCACGGAGGTATGATTCCATTTGGGTTATTGTTGATCGACTGAAAAAATCAGCCCATTTTCTTCCGGTCCGGACTACCTACTCAGCTGAGGATTATGCCATGCTATATATTAAGGAGATTGTGCGACTTCACGGAGTTCCTATATCTATTATCTCCGACGAGAGGTGCCCGGTTCACAGCTAATTTTGGAGATCCTTTCAGGCAGGATTGGGGACGCAGGTGAGTCTCAGTACAGCATTCCATCCCCAGTCTGACGGACAGGCCGAGCGCACTATTCAGACATTAGAAGATATGTTGCGGGCCTGTGTTATTGATTTCAGAGGTAGCTGGGATGACCATTTGCCGCTTGTTGAATTTGCTTATAATAACAGCTACCACTCTAGTTTTCAGATGGCACCGTATGAGGCGTTGTATGGCAGAAAATGTAGGTCACCGATCGGTTGGTTTGATGTTGGGGAGACTGAGTTGATTGGCCCAGATGTGGTCCAGCAGGCAGTGGATAAGTTGAAACTCATTCGGGAGCGGTTGTTAGCGGCCCAGAGTTGACAGAAATCATATGCAGATAATCGTCGTCGACATTTAGAGTTTCAGATTGGTGATTGGGTATTTCTTAAAGTGTCACCTATGAAAGGTGTTATGAGATTCGGCAAGAAAGGAAAGCTCAGTCCGAGATATATTGGGCCTTATCAGATTGTTCGTAAAATAGGCAAGGTTGCCTATGAATTAGATCTGACTGATTTGGGAGCGGTTCACCGGTATTCCATGTTTCTATGCTTCGTAAATGTATTGGTGACCCCTCCGAGTATTTCCGTAGATGATATTCGAGTCACGAGAGGAGCTATCTTATGAGGAGCACCTATAGCCATATTGGATCGTCGAGTAAGAAAGTTGCGGAACAAAGATGTGGCTTGTTAAAGTCTTTGTGGCGGAATAATAACCGAGAGGAAGTGACCTGGGAAGCTGAGGAGCAAATGAAGAAGAAGTATCCTCACCTATTTCCGGTGCCTACAGGTAATCCGAATTCTTTACTTGACTATGTTGTTTGATGAATGAATTGTGTGTGTGATTGTTGGAAAAGAAACTCCCCCGAATGCTTATAAGAAATTCTGGGCTGCATAAAATTATACAGTTTTTATAATGGGCCATATAACTTTACCTTAAAAACTGTTTTCTCTGGAAATTTTTAAAATCCTTAAATACTGTCCATATCTTAAAATACAGACCATATTTGTTACATCTTGGAAATTTCCCGTTAACGTACAGTGAATAGGCTAACGAAGGGTACGACGTATACGATGTTTTGATAAGTGAGAAATAACATTTGATGATTCTAAACGAGATTTCAAAGACATTTAAGGTAGGAGACGAAAGTTGTTAAGGAAAGTAAGGTATATGTTGTGTGTCGGGCAAGATTTACGAGTATCGAATTAATGATGGCTTAATGACATTTTGGAGAAGAGCTATAACGTCCCTTAGATTGGTAATGAGGTGTTAACAAGTGTCAATAAGGTTCCATAAGGATTGGAGATCAAACGAGTCAACGAGAATGAGTTCGGATGAACTGGCATTATACGTCCCAACATACTGGCCATATAAATTATACTAGCCGTATGTATGGCTGTATAATCAGCCCAGAATGGCACACCTCACTGGACCAGATCTACGGCCAGACATACGGTCAGTATAATTTATATGGACCGTATGTTGGTCCGTAGAATCCGGTCGGGACAGGTTTTAAAATGATATAAGGACCTCTCTCTCATTTATTTCATTTCATTTCTCTTGTTCACAACTCAATAACACTCTAGAATTCTCTCCACTCTTCATCCACAAGAACCCAAGGGAAATTGATGATCAACTTCATCAAACCAACAAAACCAAGTGTATGAAACACATCAAAGTTCATCCAAGCCAAGAAATTTCAAGAGAAGTGAACTAGGGTTTTGGTGCAAAAAGAGTATTTCCACTCAAGGCTTATTATTCCATTATCTAAGGTGAGTTTTATGGTATCCTCATGATGTTTAAGGTATTGAAAAGTTGAAACACTTGGATTGTAGAAGGAAATAGGAAATGGGTCATGAATGTAAGAATAGTGTCATTTTTTAGAAGTAGTTTGGATTGAATCATGATTATTGATATGTTATGATTGTGAGTACGTTATGAATGACATTTAGAACATGGGATAAGCATTATATGTGAAAGAACATAATAGTGAACTATGACCATGATTATGGAGAAATTGAAGTGAAATTGTGAAATGTGGATAATGTAGATGAATGATGATTGTTGCCTATTTTATGAATGTTATTTTGGATGTTTGGGAGTTGATATGGAATATGGGGAAAGTCGTATAAACAAAGGAAATGCTGCCTAATTTTTCCTAGCTTTAGTAAGCACGTTCTTATAATTGATTAGCTAATGTTAATGCGAATTCTCTTGAAGGTAGAAACGTGGGCATTGAAGGAGAACGAGCAAGCGATAGAGTAGTTAAATGAAAAAGGTATGTGAGGCTAGTCCTTTCTTTCTAAGGCATGAATCCTATGGCATGATTTTTCCTCCTTCTTCAAGAATTTCCTACATTTCGAAAAACTAAGAGTCTATGTTCATGAATAGCCATATGAGATAAGGGATACATTATGAGCATGATAATGATGATGATGAGCTTAAGTCTAAAGATGCTAGAGCCCATGATATGATGTTCCTATAAAGCAAATGATGCTATCTATAATCCATTGATGTTGTTTATTATATACACTCACCTTATATGTTAATTCCTTCAAGGTAAGGCAGAATGTGTATGAATGTTCCATAAGGGAATCGGGGGCTCACGACCTTATGTCACCCCGATAAAGTATAGTTGTCTTTGAGTTTCTATGCATGCATTATAATGAGTATATGATGATAATGTTACACCGCGCCTATATGGCCGGGCAGACACCGCTAAGGCGGGCAGCGTATACACCATGTCTAGATGGCATGGGCAGACACCACTAGTGGGCAGCATGAGATGGTACTCTAGACGAGGGAGGCCTGGACACAGGGTAATGATATCACACCGTGCCTATATGGTCGGGCAGCTTATAAATATATGCATACATGATATGATGATGATTATGAAGTAAACCAGCATGCATTATTTCTTTATGATTGACAGTCAGTTACAGTTTGCTCCTCATTTGATGCTTCCTTATTTCATTGATGTATTATTATTATTTATGCCTTACATACTCAGTACAATGTTCGTACTGACGTCCGTTTTCTTTGGACGCTGTGTTCATGCCCACAGGTAGACAGGGAGGTGATCCAGACTCGTAGGAGCTATTAGCTAACTTGAGAGCACTCCATTTTTCCAGAGGTGCCATTGATTATTCTTTTGTGTACATATATATGTTTGGGCATGACGGGGTCTGTCCGTCCCTATATCTAGTATATATATATATATATATATATATATATATATATATATATATATATATATATATATATATATTATTTTGATAGCAGAAGGGCCTATGTATATAAAGTGAATATGTTTCAAATGAAAATAGTTTTCTATGATTATGAGCATAAGAAATGTGAATGAACGCAGGATGAGTAATAGAATGAGTGGTGCTCGGTGGTCAGCCCCGGGTACCCGTCATGGCCCTAGTCGGGTCGTGACAATATCTCAATTATACGTTCTATATTCTATATTTGCCAAAAAAACTTTTGACGAACCTTTCCGCTTTGATTCACTTGTTCTCTAATCCACTCATAACTTACCAAACATGAACTTAAATTCTTATAAGTTAAGCATGTCCAACCTCGTATATTCTCAGGAACTGTCCCGGTGTCTGAAACTAAGACAACTACCGTTCGACGAATCTAAATGTATAAACTACAAGGTGTAACAAATGTAACACCCCATGCTTTCAAGTCAAGATCCTTCATAAGATTATTGATGGGTTAAGATTGTGTCGGGGGGTATCGTAAGGTTTAGGTTAAACGAATCGAAGGAAATGAGGTTCGGTGAAACTCGTCAGGTTGGGGAATGATCTGTGTTGCATAAGGAATTCTGCCCCGCTTCCTTGGACACATTTTGGACTAAGGATCTAGAGGATTTTCTACCTCAGGATATGTTGGGAAATGCTGGCATAGATGATGATCTGCGTCCCATACCCTAACGCAGATCCAAGGCGTTGGACCTTTTGACTTTCTTATTTAAGTGTTGGCACCTCATTTCAAGTCATTTTCATGACCAAGTTAGACTAAAAGCCATCCCAAGAGACTTCTAAGAGTTCTGAAACGTTTCCAATCAAGATCCAAAGGGTCCCAACCTAAATTCTCCCTTCGGAAGGATAGGAGAGCTAGGCGGGCTCGGTTTAGACGCTTCATATTGAGTTGTGGTTTCTTGCTAGTCGTGAGAGGGCATGTTAAGGGTTGAATTTTAGAGTTAAAGGTATTGTCACGACCCAACCATAGAGCCATGACGGGCACCCGGAGCTAACCTACCGAGCACCTCAAAAAGTACATCTCATAGTCATGTCTTAGTGGGCCATAAAGCTAACTCATAAATATCGTAATCTGTAAAGGGACACAAGCACAAAAACTGATCTCAAGTACACCAGTCGACTAGACTATAAAAAATACGATGATACAACAAAGTGTGAATCGAGATGATCATAGAACCTATAACTATACATATCTGTCTATGAGCCTCTACCGGAATACATGACATAACGTGGCCAGGACAGAGTCCGCCATACCCATACAATGCATATGTGACCATGCTAACTCACAGAGCAACTCCGGAGCAGGTGGAGTGCCACAACACCATCGGCTGAGCTGATATCCTACTGAATGAGTCGTTAACACTCTTATGCATATACAGACTCGAGACCCCTCAGGCGCTATATGCGCGTATATTAAGTATATTATATATATATGTATGGGGTACGGGGAAGGTGATGGTATTATATACACACTACCACATGATCAGTTGGTCATATGATGATACGATAATGATATGTTGATGATGATGATGATGCCTACAGCGGCCGATACGATACGATATGATGGGATGCCCACATAGGCTTGACATGCGTATATATATATATATATATATATATATATATATATATATATATATATATATATATATATATAGATAACCTCATGCATGCGCACAAGCGTATTTACGCATATCATTAACCCTTAGAAGCAGTTCAGATGCACAGTATTTATGCATATCATTAGCCCTCAGAGGAAGTTCAGAAGCACAGTATTTACACATATCATTAGCCTTCAGAGGCAGTTCAGATACACAGTATTTATGCATCTTATTAGTCCTCAGAAGCATGTTAGGTGTATGTGTTTATTCTCTCTCATGTTTTGATGCAAGCCGAGTTGCCTCAAGGAAACTTCAAGGACCATCCCGTGGAGCCAAAGTTTGGATGATAGCATAGAGAGGATGGATGGGAGATGGAAGATCATTAAAGTGGTCAAACAAGCAAGGAAGGTTATGTTTGCAAGAGGACACATTCGCAAATTCAAGATTTCCATCTCCACAAGACTAGCCAAACAAAGCCCTTGCCTCATTAATGACATTTATGTAATAATAGGGTCTTCTATTATTTAGTTAGTATAAATAGCTAGTCTTTTATTTCATTAGAGAGCTTTTGATGAATTGATGAATATATTGAGTGTTTTACGGTTATCTCTAGAGAGAGAAACTTGTGAGGGGCCTTTGGTAGGCTCTTGTTGGTTATTGTTTGTTGAGAGATTGGTTGCTTGAGAATTCTATTCCTTTGAGGTCAACTTAAGAATTTGGTATTTCTTTTGATGATAATTTAGAGGTCTTAATTTTATATAACTTTGGTTGCTAAATTGAATTTTAAGTGGTGTCAAATTATCTATCTTTTCTTTTCCTTTGTTTATCTTCTTTATTCTTCGTTTTCGCGTATCCGTTATTGTATCAATTGGTATCAGAGCTTAGCATAGGTTTGTTTCATCAAATCTAGTCTTGAGTTTTGATTCAACAAAAAAAAATAAACAAAAAATTCAAAATTCAAAAAAAAAAAAAAACATCGAATTTTTGTTGATTTTGTTGAATCTAGTGTTAGATTAGAATTTCTTAGTGTTTCTAGAGTCTAAATCTTCAATTTTGAGTCAATTTGGAGTTAGGGTTTGTGTTCCACCATTGTTGAGCTCCAAAGCTTCAAGAACTTGAAATAGGGTTTTAAAGTAGAAATTGAAATTGAGGATTGAAAGTTGTTGGGTTGTGTTCTCTTAGTAAAGAAGAGTTGAAATCCGAAATTTGAAATCATTTGGAGTAGATTTGAAGGATCCACCATTTTTGAATTTTGAAGAACTTGGAATTGGGTTTTCAAGAATTTGTTGTTGTTTGAGCTTAAAAAGTATTGGGGTTTGTTCTCTATCTTGAGAGGAAGCCACATCTAAAATTTGGGGCAATTTCAAGTTGATTTGAAGGATCCACCATTTTTGGAATTTGAAGCTTTGAAAAACTTCAAGAACTTGAAAGTGGGTCTTGTTGAAGAAGGTGAAATTGAAGGTTGAAAGCTATTGGGTTTTATTCTCTACATCCAAGAGAACTTAGTTCCGAAATTTGAGCTAATTTGGAGTTGATTTGAGGATAGTTGGACTTTTAAAATTGTTCTTGGTGTTCTTGAGAACATTCAAATCTTCATAGGAAGAAGATGACCTAAAAGGTGTGTTTGATCCAAGGTTTCTAGGTCAAGTTGTTTGAAAAGTGTTGTGGGCCTAAAAAAAAAAAATTGAAAATTCAGTCCACATTTTTTATTGTAAAAAAAAAATTCTTGGGTCACCGCCACTTCGAAGCGTCGAGCCCGATCCGGTCACACTTTGCAGGCACGTGGGCCCAACTTCAGAGACTTAACATTTCCAACACTTAGAAAAATTTTCTAAGTGTTGGACCAGAATTTTGGCTCAACTTGGAGGGGCTATATCTTTGTGTGTATAAGGAGATATGTGATGCATAACCTATATAAATTCAAGTTTGGCGAGTCTACTTTCCAATGCCACCGATTGTTTGCCAATCAGAGCTTCTGTCACACCCTAATTTCCGTTAGGGCGTGATGGGCACCTGACCCTTATTCAGGGCCGAGCGAACCCAATGACTCACATAATACTCACAATCAGGCTGACTCTCAAATCATGACAGAAATATATAACGAAAGTTTTTCGAAGAATAATATGCTTTTTATCTTTTTCGAGTCAAAGAAAATCTGTAACATACAGAAACATACAGAAATTATAATACAATACATAATAACACTTCGGCTTACTTAGCCGCTTACATAACCAACATCCTATACCCACGACACTGTCTGCAAAGTCTCTAACACAGAACATGATACTATAACATAATACTTTGACTCGACAAAGCACTCCCGGAGCAACCGGAGCTCGCCAATCCATTTGGAATGTCGTCGCTAATGTCTTCAACTCACCAGGTGTACGCGCGGCATGAAACGCGACCCCCGAAGAAAGGGGATCGGCACGGAATATGTACGAGTATGTAAAGCATGAAATATAGTAAGCGGGACCATACTGAAGTAAAGAGTACGGAAAAAAAAATCATAAGGCTTGCCTTTCGAAAAGCATTTGTCATACATATACATATATCGGTAGATAAATCATATCATAATCGTATCATCATGTTATCATATATATATACCGTACCCGGCCCTCTAGTGAGGGACTCGATTGAAATAAAATCATATCATAATCATAATCATGTATGCATGCAGATATACATATATACATACCGTACCCGCCTACAGTGAGGGACTCGGTGAAGCGTGTCCCGGCCCCGCTAGCAAGGGACTCGGTATGCCATCCTGGCCGCCATCTCCATCATCACATCATCATATACATATATACATATATAGCGTACCCGGCCCTCTAATGAGGGACTCGGTGAACAATGCAGAGGAATGTGCACGAATACGTACCCGACCCGGGACTCGGTGAAAGACATATTGAGCTTGCACGAGCAGAGTAGTGAGAAACCATATGCATATAAAATCATAATCACAGACTCAATGAAGTGGTCTAAACGGAATGCCATTTGAAACATCGGACAATAGTATATCAAATATCTTTCGGACGTTATTCGGAAACATAGCATGCCATAAACGTGTCAACAAAACCATAAGGATAGTAATCATATTCCAAACCAATCCGAGTCCACCTCGGAAAGTTACAAACTTAATTCACTTTAGAACTTCCTACGAACAAATCGAAGCGATCCGAGCCTTTCTGCGAAAGTTATGAACGTTCGTAGTTCCGGAATCGTTTAGTAAATAAACTCTTTTTGAAAACAACTTTTATGCGATCTTTGAAATCCATTCATGCGGAAAACATAAAGACCATAGTTTGGCTACATTAAGAATATGAATATCAAGAACAAATATGGATCATAAACACGCTCGGACCGCAAGAGTAGAGTTACCTCGTGATTCGTGTCACAACTTATCTTTAACTAAGACATGCCAAAGAAAGAAGGGCGAGCTTTACATACCTTAGCCGCTTCTTAAGCTAATCCGAACTTACGTCTTGACTTCTCACGATCTACAATAACGTCAATAGGCATCGAACATTAGCCATAAACATCGAAGAATCCAATTCCAAGCCATTACTTTTTCTTCCAGAAATTTCGGCAGCACTTTCCCTATAAATTGGACATCCCCGAGAATTCAACTCGGCCAAATCAACAACAACCAAGCCAACAACCATACTAAAAATGTCCATAAGTGATTCAAAATGCATTCTAACGTTAATAATTCCTTTCCACACAATTCGACAACATTTCAATTATATTCAAATAAACTTCATACGATCAATTCAATATCAACGCTCACATATTCGATTACCAATCCGCAACCCTTCAAACAAGGTTTGAGAACATTCTAAGTAATCCATACAATATTCAAAACAACCCAACTAATGGCCACTCCACCCGAAACCATTCCAACTCAACAAGAACATTGCCAACACCTTTCTCTCTTCTACATTCATAAATTATGTCAACATTACATGCGTTTACAATTTCATTCTCATAAATTCAAGAAAGCATACTAAAACCACATTACCTTCCAATTCAGCCCACACAATTAAAATCTTAACTTGAATCATTAAAACTTCATTTTACATCATAGAATTCGCATCGACGACAACCAAAATACTACATCACATTAGTCTCACATACCTACACCAAATCAGCCCATTTTCGGCCAACACCACAACATGCATAGCTACAACTTCAGCATCATACTTTCATACATTCCATTCATTTCTACATCACATAATCCATAACAACAACAACCAAAATAATAAATAACATTAATTCATTATTCCTACAACATATAGCATCATTCACGGTCACCACAACATCATCCCAATTTTATGATTTTCATTCATTCTACATACCACAACACATAGAAATCATCCATAGTATATGCAAAAAAGATTGGACCTTACCTTTTCCACCTCTCGGCTAGCTTGATGAAATACAACAACAAATGGTTTTCTTGTTCCAACAACCATTCCACGTCGACGAGAGCCTTCCAATGAGTAGAAAGGCTTGAGCAAACAATTTTTCATGACCAATCTCATGGGGCTAGTTCGGCCAGCCCCTCTTGGCCGATTCCTCCTTCTTCTTTTTTCTCTCTTCATTTTTCTTAAAGTTTCTAGGCACAAATGATGAATTGGTCTTCCAATTCATAACTTAATCATATATATATATATATATATATATAAATGAGTGCACATGACCGGTCATGTGCACTCTCTTTTCTCTTTTTTTTTCTTTTTCTTTTTCTCCAATTTTCTAGAAATTCCAAGAGATGAAAATAATGAAGATGACTTAATAAGTCATCCAATACTATACATATTCTTCACACATGTGGCCTATGGCCCACAAGTCATGTGCATGGCCACAAGGTTACTATTTTTTTCATGAAATTAAATTCCAACACTTCACTTTTGGCCCCAAATCTTCATAAAATGTCTAACTTTCCATCCAACCAAATTCATAAGCACTCATGCGTTAAAACGAAGTCGGAAAAATAGTATTATTCTTAACACTTGGCTCGGAATATCCAAATGTACAAAACGCGAGGTATAACATCCTTCCCCCCTTTAGAACATTCGTCCTCGAATGTTCAACTAGTCTCGTAAGATATTTTAAGGATCTTGGGGGGTTTCCTTTGCTACCACGACATGCAATCTCATCTTTCGCTTCTCAAGTCATCATATGATTTCTGTCGTTTCTGAGCTACTAATAGCCGTTTCCTGTTTTAACCATTATCGGCTAATACAATTCTGAAAGAGGTTAGCGTATAAATTCACCCTTCTTTTAGTGGCTAACTAATTCTAATCACTGGCTTAAATCGCCTTACAACCTTTCTTTAATCATCTTGTCACATTCTTAACACATTGTCTCATGTCATTACCTTATCTCTAATCCGAATTCTTCTATCGTCCCTTTTTGCTCGGATCTTGCTCTCAACTTTCTTGTCACACGTGATGTTGCAATCTTTACCCGAATGTACGAAGGGGTCAAATTATTCTAAGAACCGCCTCGACGCAGCTTCACTAATCCTTATATTTCACTTTATCTTTGCCTCTCTTCTCCTACCACCAATGTCGGAGTACATTTTTGGTTCAACCATAAGCTTGTCCTGTTCGTTCTCAGTACTAGTTCCACCTCAGCAATTTATCTCAAGCCATCCTAACATCTTTCCTTAAGCACTCACTTGGTCTCATCTCCAGTGAATAAATATTCATAGGTAACCTGACTGCCCTTGCACGACCTGTATACTTAATCTTAGTTGTGATCGTTCCTTCTTCTGGTTCGTACTATTCCACATCTTACTCCCGTGCCCACATTTGCTAGGAGTCTACCTTGTCATACCCCTTTTTCCCTGCTTTTCTTACTTTCTACCATAGGAAATTTTCTACCGCTAACAACCACTCTATGGCCTACATCCTAACCTCTGATCCCGTGTAGCCGTACCACCTTTCACAATGTCTCCGTAGGCTACTCGTTACTTTTCTTTATCGTATTCCCTCTTTAAGTCTCCATTTCCTAATATCATGTTATTCCGGATACTTACAATTAATTCTCAGCGCCATATCGATTATTACCCCGATTTCCCTAGCTTGTCTCAGCAAAGAACTTTACCTGCGACCCAAGCATCCGTATCCAGGACATTGTAATGTTGGTTGTCCTTGTCTTACACTTACATCTCTCTCCCTCGCTTCCCCCCTTTAGGGGTGTACTTATGCCATTACTCGGTTATACTCCGCCCTACATCCGTACTTCCAATCTTAATTAGGCGGCGCTTTTATTTCGACACTTTGGTTCCCGTTGCCGTTGGTTTACCCACTTCCTTTCTTTCTAAATACCATTGTGTTAGCACTTCCCGAGTTTAACCTATGATGAAAACAGCATCAACTTGCCTTCTAAAATTCGGGCCATTTATATTTGTCTTCTCACTTGAACTTCGTTACCTTGTCCAATTAATGCCTTCCATATACCGCCACGTTAGTTACCGGAATACATATATCTGCTGACCTAACCATGTGCTGGATATCCTGTGCGTACCTATGTACACATATAGTCTCTACTATCCTGCTTACAAGATATCTCCACACACTATTCCGATTTACCCTAATCCTAGAACTGTGATGCACTTTCTTCCTCTTTATCGGTCTAACTCATTCCGTTCTGCGCGACCTTTTAGGGTTTCTGCCTACTCCTCAGACTCTTAATTTGTCCTTAAGTCATTCTAACTCCTCATTTACTGCTTGTGTCTGAATTTGTAGAACTTTCAGAAAACTTCCCAGGGGGGTCACCTATCCTGAAATTGCTCTCATCCCAGCACGCTTAACTTTGGTACTCCGGTGAAATACGATGCTTTAATGCTCGTATAATCGCGTCCACCTCACCGCATGACCTCCGTCACGTGATCTGGAGTAAGTCGAAGTCTTAACGGATTTCGAAGCGCTCTCATAGCATAATTACTATTTTACCCCTCCTTTGGTCCTCGGTATTTGCTTGTCACTCGTGGATATGATTACCTTTCGTTCTAGGCTTCCAAATTCTTGATGGCGATGAACACGCCCTGATCGCCGTTACTTATAAATCTTCAGTTACCAGCCTTTGAATTTCTGCGCTCATTTCACCTTGTTCCTTATCCTTTCTACAACCGAGTTTTTCACAATCCCGTCACTTCTGACACCTGGATCCTTAATTACGCGTGTCACGGTCTATTACTATGCCGTTGTCTCACTCCCTTCTTATTTCCTTCTTCCGGTTACCCTTTCTTTCCTACGCTCACTATCATTTCTACTGTTATATAACCTTTATTCCAGGCTTCCCTTACAGAACCTGATAAGTCTCGCTTATTCGCTCTATAGTTCACTTTTCCGTTTCACACTTACTTTTATATTCTAGCTACGTAGACCACGTAATAGCTTTAGCCGCTTCCTAATTAGGCTTTACTTATTTCCATAACAGTCCTCGCTATACTCATATTACATCCTGTTCGTAATCAATCCGATAATATAACACCTCTTAATCCTTTACCTTTTTTGATCCACTTTATCCTTATTATTATTTCACCAGTTGCCTAATTAGTGCATTCATGCCCGTTGCAACTCTTTTCCCCTGCGCTCTTATCTTAATCGCAATACTACCTCTTTTTTTTTTTTAACTACAAGCACGTCATAATTCGTCCTTGCTTATCAGTTCGGTCAGTACCTTAAATAACATTTCATCAAAATTTACCAGCTCGAATCATCTCTTAGGATTACCAGATCTTTCCCAATTCTTTTTACCGCGTCGATATCAAACTTCTAATTGTTATTATCCCCAATTCCGCAATTAGCTTCTTTCCCGAGGTCGGCTGCGCTCGTATCTTAGTCAATTTTTCATTACTATTGGCACGACCCCGCTCCCAGACATATTACAAACCTAAATCTCATTCTTTCTTTATTCCTGGAACAATTTCGGCAGAGTTTCCTCTCAGAATCGTTACTATCTCAAAACACGTACATGTGAAATACCAATAATGCCTCACAGGGCCAACACACGTATATGCATATCACATCATATCACAGCCTCACAGGGCTCCCATTATCATCAACAGTACAAAAATAATGGACGTACCTCATATTTCCAACTCAAACGGCACCTGTTACACTTTCTTGTTTACTTTCCCTTTTATATCACAATTTGTGTTTCAACCGTACTTTCATATCTTGCCCGACATGTATTTTTCGTACCATTGCTTACCTGCGTACTTCGTAGCTCCCAACGTCGCTAGTCGCTTTCTTCCGCCAGTGCCATTTCCCTGCCGAAATCAAAGGTTAATGTCGGGAATTTCCTATAACTTGGCTCTACAGCACGATCTAAGATGCCAAAGAAGAGTGACCACCCTAGATGCCCCGTAGCCTCCTGTTTATAAATGTGGCGCGCTTCACACCATAAATAGGACTCTACCGGACACGACTTTGCAGAAAACCCCTAGGACGAACCGCTCTGATACCAATTTGTCACACCCTAATTTTCGTTAGGGCGTGATGGGCACCCGACCCTTATTCAGGGCCGAGCGAACCCACTGACTCACATAATACTCACAATCAGGCTGACTCTCAAATCATGACACAAATATATAACGAAAGTTTTTCGAAGAATAATATGCTTTTTATCTTTTTCGAGTCAAAGAAAATCTGTAACATACAGAAATTATAATACAATACATAATAACACTTCGGCTTACTTAGCCGCTTACATAACCAACATCCTATACCCACGACACTGTCTGCAAAGTCTCTAACACAAAACATGATACTATAACATAA
The DNA here is from genome assembly GCF_029784015.1 of Lycium ferocissimum. Classification (NCBI taxonomy): domain Eukaryota; kingdom Viridiplantae; phylum Streptophyta; class Magnoliopsida; order Solanales; family Solanaceae; genus Lycium; species Lycium ferocissimum. Next base: position 59,542 of record NW_026727624.1, read on the forward strand.
TACTTTGACTCAGCAGCACTCCGGAGCAATTGGAGCTCGCCAATCCCGCTGGAACGTCTGCTGCTAATGTCTTCAACTCACCCGGGTGTACCTGCGCGGCATGAAACGCAGCCCCCGAAGAAAGGGGGTCAGTACGGAATCTGTACTGAGTATGTAAAGCATGAAATATAGTAAGCGGGACCATACTGAAGTAAAGAGTACGGAAAAAAAATCATAAGGCTTGCCTTTCGAAAAGCATTTGTCATACATATACATATATCGGTAGATAAATCATATCATAATCGTATCATCATGTTATCATATATATATACCGTACCCGACCCTCTAGTAAGGGACTCGGTGAGTAAAATCATATCATAATCATAATCATGTATGCATGCAGATATACATATATACATACCGTACCCGGCCCTCTAGTGAGGGACTCGGTGAAGCGTGTCCCGGCCCCGCTAGCAAGGGACTCGGTATGCCATCACGGCCGCCATCCCCATCATCACCTCATCATATACATATATACATATATAGCGTACCCGACCCTCTAATGAGGGACTCGGTGAACAGTGTAGAGGAATGTGCACGAATACGTACCCGGCCCGGGACTCGGTGAAAGACACATTGAGATTGCACGAGCAGAGTAGTGAGAAACCATATGCATATAAAATCATAATCACAGACTCAATGAAGTGGTCTAAACGGAATGTCATTTGAAACATCGGACAATAGTATATCAAATATCTTTCGGACGTTATTCGGAAACATAGCATGCCATAAACGTGTCAACAAAACCATAAGGATAGTAATCATATTCCAAACCAATCCGAGTCCACCTCGGAAAGTTACAAACTTCATTCACTTTAGAACTTCCTACGAACAAATCGAAGCGATCCGAGCCTTTCTGCGAAAGTTATGAACGTTCGTAGTTCCGGAATCGTTTAGGAAATAAACTCCTTTTGAAAACAACTTTTATGCGATCTTTGAAATCCATTCATGCGGAAAACATAAAGACCATAGTTTGGCTACATTAAGAATATGAATATCAAGAACAAATATGGATCATAAACACGCTCGGACCGCAAGAGTAGAGTTACCTCGTGATTCGTGTCATAACTTATCTTTAACTAAGACATGCCAAAGAAAGAAGGGCGAGCTTTACATACCTTAGCCGCTTCTTAAGCTAATCCGAACTTACGTCTTGACTTCTCACGATCTACAATAACGTCAATAGGCATCGAACATTAGCCATAAACATCGAAGAATCCAATTCCAAGCCATTACTTTTTCTTCCAGAAATTTCGGCAGCACTTTCCCTATAAATTGGACATCCCCGAGAATTCAACTCGGCCAAATCAACAACAACCAAGCCAACAACCATACTAACAATGTCCATAAGTGATTCAAAATGCATTCTAACGTTAATAATTCCTTTCCACTGTCACACCCCGACCTTACTAGGGTGTGATGGGCACCCGACCCCACATCCGGAGCCGAGCGAACCCACAGACTCTTATTACGCACATAATTTTTTTTTTTTTTCAAACCTCAAAACTGGATAATCATGAAATACATAATGAAGCTTATAAATCTGTAGTTATACAAGATTTTCTACATAATACAAATCGACATGTCGGCTGATGGAGCCACCGACGACATCGACATACCACACCCACGACGCCGTCTCGCAAAGGTCTCTAACACGGATCCGTAAATCATAACGGACAAATTCGACTTAAAGACTCGGGAAGTTGGAGCTTGCCATCTCCGCCGGAACATCTTCTATAATAACTCCGGCTCATCCGGGAGTACCGCGCGGCATGAAACGCAGCCCCGAAGAAAGCGGGGTCGACGGAATATACCGAGTACGTAAGGCATGCAATACAGAGAAACAAAACTATAATCGAAACAGACGTAATTATCGGTACATACGTTACTCGAACGACAGACGCTTACCTCCCAGACGCAATTCATACATACCTGTTTCATATGCTAAAAAGTGTACAGAAAATAATGAACCAACCAGTATACCAAAATACTTATTATGCAATCGCCGATCGCATGTCCGAAGAGGTGCGGAAAATACAGAACGCACGGGAGATGTCACACGTCAGACAGAGTTCAGAATGTGCAGAATATTCGGATAGAATCATACATCGGACGGAATGCCGAACATACGGATTATTCAGATTGTATCATATAACGAGCAAACTACAGAACATACAGAATGTTCAGATGCTGACACACATCGGACAGAATACAGAATGCACGGAATGCTCAGGTGATATTATATAGCGCATATGCATAAAACGTGTCCCGGCCCTCTGATAAGGGACTCGGTGAATAGGATCATATATAGCAGACTCATATGTCATATATGCAAATAACGTGTCCCGGCCCTTTGTTAAGGGACTCGGTAGTGTAGAATCATGCGGATCGAATCTCGTGCCGATATGCATAACGTGTCCCGCCCTCATCGCGGGTCTCGGTGGATAATATCAAATGCCATCCTGGCCGCCATCCCCATATCATCATAAACATACACAGATAACGTGTCCCGGCCCGCAAGTACGAGGGACTCGGTGAATAATGCAGAGAATAGCACGATAACATGTCCTGGCCCGGGACTCAGTGAATCAGAATCATACCATAGAGTACGCACGAGAACATAACATGCCCTGGCCCGGGACTCAGTGAAAGATACATTAAGCCATGCACGAGCAGAGTCGTGAGAAACCATATGCATAAAAGTACAGACTCGATGGATACGTACACTTACCGACATCTGAAGATCCAGAAGCAAGTTTCGGGTCCTTCCGAATTAGTGTCAGAAAGTTATGGACGTTTGAAGCGCAGAAACCTCTTCGGACTTTTCAAGCGATCCAGAACCGTGTATGAAGAACATTAAAGGAGAATATTCATATCAAAATACTTGTATCAAATACTTATGAATCCGAATACTTATATCGAATTTCCATTTCGAATATTTACATCGAGTGCTTATATCAAAATATTCATATCGGATCAGTCGGAGTGTTTATATCCGGATAGTCGGACCAAAATGCTCATATCGAGTTATCGACACTTATATTAAATTCGGAACGAAAGTCAAAGGTTTCCTTAGTTATCTTACGGACATAAGGCAAATAGAACGAACAATTTGGTCTCGGGGATTGTGGGCCCACCTCGGGTCAAGTCGGGTAATGAACATAAAAATGTGGTCATTATGTCTCATTAAATTATCCTTGAAGATCTTAAGGCATTCCACTTTCATTTTCAAAAGTTACGGACATTTGAACCCTTCTTACAATAAAGCGTAACTTAGTTAGTTCAATTCTACTGAATGCATAGTAACTAAATTCAACCTCGGATTTCTAGAATTAGAGTAGTCCCCGAGGCACGTGTTCAAGCCTATTACAACTAAGACATGCCGAAGAAGAAAGGGGGAAGCCTTACATACCTTTTCTGTCGCTTACGCTACTCCAAATTCCAGTCCCAAGTTCGCTAAAATCTGCAATTTGGTCATATTTACCAGTTACTATTCATGAGGCTTGAAATTCCAATCTTGAGTTAGTTCTTGTCTACCGAAATTTCGGCAGCACCTCCCCTGTAAATGTACCATCCCGAGAATATGGCTCGGCCCAAATTCATCAACACAATACCCAAAGCAATACCAATGACATCAAGAATCACAATACAATACATTTTAACATAAATGTTCTTCTTTTCTTCATTATGCAATAACCCCCATTCCAATTTCACGCTCCCAGCTTCATGTCAACGTTCTCATATTTATTTATTAATCCAAAATCATTCAAATACAATCCGGAAACATTCCATATCATTTCTACTAAATATTCACAAGATGTACAAAATATACCAACTTTCCACCAAAACCATATTGCATCTAACACGTCTAGTCTTTAACACACATATTCATAGCATGTTTCCACTCTTCCAATTCCATCAACAATCGCCATAATATGCACCTTAATAACTTCATTTCCGTATTTACATAAAACTAGAATAAAATCATATAGTTTCCTTCAACAACTTAACAATGGGTTTTCATGCCAACTTCAACCATAAACCTTCCATTTACACCGCAAAGGCCACAACAACACAACTAATACACTAAATAAAATGAATTCATCTCCTTTCCAATTCTCCATGCCACACGGCCACATACACATAACACATCCACACGGCTCAACATCAACTCCAACATTTTATGAGTTTCATTCATTTCTACATATTACAACAACACACAAACATGCTAAACACAATTAATTCTTCACTTCAACACAACCACACACACACACAACATGCATGCATACTAATACCATGCAAACTTCCATGTCTTCATGATTTCTACTCATTTCTACATTCCACAACATAAACAAAACCTTCACAACTCATAAAAAGGGATGAATTCATACCTTTCTTCACAATTTCCCAACTTGACTAAAGTGGTGATTTTTCAACAAGGAGTGATTCTCTTCTTCTAAAAATTATACCATGTTGAAGAGCACCCTTGAATTGGTAGGAATACCACAAGAAAATAATTCTTGGAATTAAAATTGAAGACTTGAATTTCCATGGTCATGGCCGAACACCATGACCCTTTGCTCTCTCATCTTTTTCTTTCTCTCTTGCTCAATTATGAACACTCCTCATATATATATACTCATATTTCATGCATGTGAGGGGCACATGCCCCTCTCTCTAGATTTTTCTTTCTTTTCCTTTTATTTCTCTAGAGTTTTCTTTCTATTATATTATTCTTTTTAAAAGATGACTTATTATTTTAGTCATCCTTTTTCCATTCTTTTCTTCACATGGCCAATATGGCCCCTTTTGGAGTTTTCTTGAATTCTAGTGAAATGACCATTTTGCCCTAGCCTTTTTAAATATTTCCATGAACCATTTTGCGAATTTTCCTTTTTCGTCCTCAACCTCTCACAATATTCTCATACTAATAATGTTCATAAGCAACATTCATAGCCACTTGCATTAAAATAATTTTTGAAAATCATCTCGCCCGTAACTTTCCACGACGACTTCGAAATATCCAAACGTACAAAATACGGGCTATAACATCCACACAATTCGACAACATTTCAATTATATTCAAATAAACTTCATACGATCAATTCAATATCAACGCTCACATATTCGATTACCAATCCGCAACCCTTCAAACAAGGTTTGAGAACATTCTAAGTAATCCATACAATATTCAAAACAACCCAACTAATGGCCACTCACCCGAAACCATTCCAACTCAACAAGAACATTGCCAACACCTTTCTCTCTTCTACATTCATAAATTATGTCAACATTACATGCGTTTACAATTTCATTCTCATAAATTCAAGAAAGCATACTAAAACCACATTACCTTCTAATTCAGCCCACACAATTAAAATCTTAACTTGAATCATTAAAACTTCATTTTACATCATAGAATTCGCAAAAAAATCAAACTTTGTACAAAATACTACATCACATTAGTCTCACATACCTACACCAAATCAGCCCATTTTTGACCAACACCACAACATGCATAGCTAACGTTGTTCACATCATACTTTCATAGAACATTCCATTCATTTCTACATCACATAATCCCAAAACAACACCAAAATAATAAATAACATTAATTCATTATTCCTACAACATATAGCATCATTCACGGTCACCACAACATCATCCCAATTTTATGATTTTCATTCATTCTACATACCACCAACACATACAAATCATCCATAGTATATGCAAAAAGATTGGACCTTACCTTTTCCACCTATTCCACCTCTCGGCTAGCTTGATGAAATACAACAACAAATGGTTTTCTTGTTCCAACAACCATTCCACGTCGATGAGCCTTCAATAGTAGAAAGGCTTGAGCAAACAATTTTTCATGACCAATATCATGGGGCTAGTTTGCCAGCCCTCTTGGCCGATTCCTCCTTCTTCTTTTTTTTTTTTTTTTTTCTCTCTTCATTTTTCTTAAAGTTTCTAGGCACAAATGATGAATTGGTCTTCCCAATTCATAACTTATATATATATATATATATATATATATATATATATATATATATATATATATATATATATATATAAATGAGTGCACATGGCGGTCATGTGCACTCTCTTTCTCTTTTTTTTCTTTTTCTTTTTCTCCAATTTTCTAGAAATTCCAAGAGATGAAAATAATGAAGATGACTTAATAAGTCATCCAATACTATACATATTCTTCACACATGTGGCCTATGGCCCACAAGTCATGTGCATGCCACAAAGGTTACTATTTTTTTCATGAAATTAAATTC
>NW_026727625.1:0-32075 GCF_029784015.1 Lycium ferocissimum
CATATCATCCTTCGCCTTTCTTCGTCGATACGGCCCCTCGCGAAATCAACGATTAATCAAGGAATCTTATTTCCTATGTCTTGGCTCTATCGCATGATCTAATGACGAAGAAGGTCAACCATTCCTAGATGCCCCGCACCTCACGTTTATAAACGTGGCCGCTTTCACACCTATAAACGGGACTCTACTGGACACGACTTTGCGAGACAACCCTTGGACCGACACCTTTCGAGCACCACTTTGTCACACCCAATCTTGATTAGGGTGTGATGGGCACCCGACCCTTACCTAGGGCCGAGCGAACCCTCTGACTCTTATTCCATGCGTAAATTTTTTTTTTTTCCTCTAAGTCAAATACATATGACAAAGCTTACTAAAATATTCTTTCTGTTGCATTCCGAACAATTCGAATTTGTAACTGATTTCAATCTCGGTTTTCTAGGAAAGGAATTATCCCCGAGGCCCGTGTTCAAGCCTACTACGTCTACGACATACCAAAGAAGGAAAGTGAAGTCTTACATACCTCTTTCCGCTCCTTCGCTACTCCAAATCCAAGTTGCAAATCTACCAAAATCTACAATTTGGTCACATTTACCAAACCTTGATTAGAAGCCTTTAGAGTTGGATCCTTAAATGAACTTGGCTACCGAAATTTGGGCATTTCCCCCTGTAAACATACCATGCCACCAAGTTTAACTTGGCCGATTTCAATCAACAACAATCCCGGGAATACAACCCGGCCAAACTATCAACATAAAGTCAACAACCATGCTAACAATTTCAATCAACGTACTACTTCCTTCAAAACTTTCCAACTCCAATAAAACAATAGTAATCTTATAATACATATTCCAAAAACACCATACTAATATCATTGTCTTTCATTCATATAAAAACATAATATTCAATCTACATAAACTTCAACCACAAGCCTCCAACTACCATAATTTCTCTAGGATCATTAAGCTTTTCATTCGCAATATAGAATCCACACACAACAACAATCAAAATGCTACATAAATTCAATTCATCATGTCTCACCATCACCCCTATATTCGGCCACATCAACAATATTCATGTTCCATGCATTTTCATTCATTTCTATACATTACACCAACCAACATACTACATAAAATAGATTCATCACTTCACACAACACATTTTTGATCAAACATGGCATGTACTCGGCCATACCTCAACACGCATATTTCCATATTCTTCATCCATTTCTACATTCTACGACATTCACAATCATCCATAACATATGAAAGAAAATTAAATTCTTACCTTGTCCTTTCAAATTTCCTCTTTGTCAAGGTTATGAATTTGTCCAAGTGAAGGATTTTCTTGCTCCAACAATTCTTCCATGTTGAAGAGGACCTTTGAATTAGTAGGAATATATAAAAATAATTTTTGGGATCAAATTTGGAAACCTCATAATTTTCCTCCATGGCCGAATGGCCTTGTAGTTTCTCCTTCTTTCTCTCGTTTTTTTTTTTTTTGGTTCTTGCTTTCTCTTGCATAAGATGATGACCTCTCCCTCATATATATATATATATCCCACATGCATGTGAGGGGCACATGCCCCCTTTCTATATTTTTCTACAGATTTCCTTTCTTTTTCTTGAATTCTTTTTTCTAAAATAAAGATGACTTTATTATTTGTCATCATCCTTTCCCCTTTTTTTCACATGGCCATTATGGCCCTTCATGAAATTTCTTGAACATCATGTGAAATTACCATTTTGCCCCTTGGCTTTCACAATATTACCATTTTGTCCCTAACCTTCCACATTATTTTCACGACCCATTTTGCGAATTTCTCTTCTTGCCCTTAGCCTTTCTCAATATTTCCACAATACCAATATTCATAAATAATATTCCTAACAACTCCGACCTTAAAATTATTTTAGAACATGGTCCTGTCCTTAACTTCTCGCCATTAACTCGGGATATTCAAATGTGCAAAAATGCGAGGTGTAACAGAATAATAGCAGATAAGGTGTAAGTGAGGGGTGTTCGGTGGTTAGCCCCGGATACCCGTCGCGGCCCGTAGCTCGGGTCGTGACACATACCGCGGCCAAATACCCAGCGGTCAATATCATACATACCGCGGTCAAATATCCAGCGGTCAATATCACACGTACCGGCCCTAGACTCGGCGAAAAATGTAACAATAGAATGCACGAGCGGAATCATAAGTAACCAAATACAGTTTAAAGCATTTTCAAGGACTTAATAGGTTAATCGAAACGAACCATCTTTATAGGCCAAAACGGTAGTCAAATCAGATTTTCTTCCGAACGTCACTCGGGAACATATCACACCGAACTTCCGAAACCGTAGTTACGTATCAAAATCACATATATAAAAACCCTTATTTCGTACTCGACGGATAAATAAGTAATCATACTCGGGGGTCGGAAAGATAGTCGTATTAAGTTCTTTTCAAAAAGTCATTAGTACTACACAAAGAAAAGTCGCGGGACCCACGGCCCGCCTATGGAAATCATAGTCATTATAAATCATAGAATCATTTCCGAGCATATCAAAGCCAACTGGTTCTGTCTGTGAAAGTTACGGACGTTCGTAGTTACAAAACTCTTTTGAAAACAAAACTTTTTATGCAACTTTTAAAATCCAATCATATGGAAGACATAAGGACCATAATCCGACCGTATCGGAATGCGAACATCAAGAAACGAGTGTGAATCATAAACATGTTCGGAATTTCGGAATCAGAGTTACCCCGAGGCTCATAACATATCATACCTTACTCATATCTAAGACATGCCAAAAGAAGGAAAGGTAAGCTCTACATACCTCGGTGCTGCTCCCAAGCTAACCCAACTCAAGTCTCGGCTCTCCAAGGTCTACATAATGTCAATAGATATCGAACATTAGTTGAAGACATTTAGGAATTCAATTCCAAACGAACATCAAATTCTACGTAAATTTTCAACCATTTCCACAATAATTACACCAACCCGAGATTTCAACTCGGCCAAATTCATCAACAACAACACCAACAACAAAACTAGCAACATTAATATTCAATTCCAACGCATTCTAACATTAAACACACTTCTTTATATAATTCAACAACATTCATTATTTCCCATTCAACTACTCACACCCAAACCAATATCAACGTTTATACCTTCGATTGCTAATCCAAAACCATTCAAACAATATTCAAGAACGCTTTAAACAATTCACACAAATTTCCAAACAACCGAAACCATATCCCAACTCACCCGAAAACAACATAATCTACACCCTTCTTTTCTCAAATTCATGAATTACATTAACAACCCATACTTTAACAATGTCACTTCCCTAACCACAAAAATTACATAAAATTCACATTAACTTCCAAACCAACCCATAACCAACACAACATCGCTTTAAGTCATTAAACTTGCATTTTTTTCCTCATAGAACCCATAACGATGACAACTAAAATACTAACGACAATTTGTTCATTCTCAACTACACACAAAGGGACCATTTTCGGCCAACATCATACACATACACCAAGATGATTTTCATTCTTTTCTTCACACTACAACAATCAAAACATGCTAATTAGAATTAATACATTACTTCTAACACAACACACACTCTCATGGCCAACCACCACCTACACGGCCTCAACTCCAACATGGTTTTTATCATGAATTTCTTCCATTTTAGCATACTACAACACATATAAACCATTTATAACACATAAACACAAGATTAAACTCACCTTTCTTCACAACTTCTCAACTTGCCTAAAGTTGGCCAAGGATGAAAACGAGTAATCTAACGCTTCCAACAACGCTTCCACGTTAATAAGCACCCTTCAATTAGTAGGTTTGCTTGAAGAAATAATTTTTTTGATGGCCAAATCTTGGTCTTGCGTTTTCTTGCCCTTGGCCGAATGGCCCTTCCCTTTTGTTCTCCAAGTTTTCTTGAACTTTCTAGGAGCTAAAATATGATGAAGATGATTTAATTAATCATCTTTCTCTCCATATATAATTCATACACATGGCCCATGGCCCACACACACACATGGCCACATATGGCCATTTTCATGAATTAATAAGTTTTCCAAAATTTCACTTTTGGCCCCAAATTTTCATGAAATGTCTAGCTTTCCATAATTCATCTTTTGGTCCCAACTTTTCCTTATAAGAACCATAATTCGACGACATTAAGAATACGAATATCAAGAAACAAATAAAAATCATAAACATGCTCGGTTTGCGAGAATAGAGCTACCTCGAGACTCGTGTCATAACTTATTTTTAACTAAGACATGCCAAAGAAAGAAGGGGTGAGCTTTACATACCTTAGCCACTTCCTAAGCTAATCCGGACTTACGTCTCGACTTCTCACGATCTACAATAATGTCATTAGGTATCAACATTAGCCATAACACTTAAGAATCCAATTCCAAATTAACACTTTGTCTACAAAAATTTCGGCAACAGTTCCCCTATAACTTCAACATCCCCGAGAGTTCAACTCGGCCAAATCAACAACAACCAAACCAACAACCATACTAACAATATCCATAAGTGATTCAAAACGTATTCTAACATTAATAATTCCTTTCTACACAATTTGACAACATTTCATTTATATTCAAATAAGCTACGTGCATTCAAACCAACATCATTGATCATACGTCCAAGTGTTAATCCGAGACCATTCAAACACGGTTTAAGAACATTCCAATTAAAACACCACTCTACCCGAAATCTCTCATTTCTACTAGGAACAACAATAACACATTTCCATCTTCCACATCCATCAACTATACCAATAATCCACACATAAATGACATTATCTTCATAAATACAAGAAACTCTATTAAAGTCACATTATCTTCCAAATCAGCCCACACAATTTATAACTCCTATTTAGATCATTAAATCTTCATTTTACATCATGGAATTCACAACAACAATAACCAAGATATCAAGTAAGTTTAATTCATTCCATCTACACCAAGGCAGCCCCTATTCGGCCACCACACCATCACCCTCAACTTCATGAAGTTCATCCATTTCTCCACATTACAACATGCTCAAAACGCCCATAATACAACAATCCAAACATGCTAAATAAATTAGTTCTTTGCTCCTATAGAACATCACCTATACACGGCCACACACAACACACCATCATTTCATGAGTTTTATTCATTTCTACATGCCACAACATATGCAAACCATCCATAACATATACAAGAAAGGATTAAACCTCACCTCTTCCTCGTAGTTCCTCCCTCGGCTAGTGCTTGTTTTGCAAGAATCAACGCGTCGCTTGTCCCAACAACTATTCCACGTCGACAAGGACCTTCCAATTAGTAAGAAATCATGAAGAAATAATTTTTTTTCTTGACAAATTTGAGGGACATGTTCGGCCGCCCCCATCCTCTTGGCCGAATGTCCTCTAAGTTCCCTTCTCTCCACTCTTATTGAATTTTCTTGAGTGAAACTGATGACTTGTGTCTTATTTGATCATCACACACACACACACACACACACATATATATATATATATATATTCATGGAACATGGCCGGTCATGTGCCCTTTATTTTTCTCAATTTTTCTCCAATTTTCTAGATTTTTCTTTAAGTGGTAAAGATGACTAATTCCTTGACTTGGTCATCCTTTGCCTACATATTTATATATCTTGCAATATAAGATGAACACATATCCCCTTAATGGCTTGAAACCATTGGCTAGCCATGTGTGGGTCCCACGGCCACATGGCTAGTTGTGGCTATTTTATGAAATAATTTGTTTCCACTCTTGGCCCTTAATTTTCCTTATTCCAACTTTACCCTTAATGCTTCATACTAACACAAATATGAATATGCAACTTATGCATTTTTAAAAAAACCGAAAAAAAAATATCTCCTTGTCCTTAACTTTCCGCCATTAACTCGGAATATCCAAATGTACAAAATGCGAGGTATAACATATATGTATATATATATATATATATATATACTATTTCGATAGCCAAAGGGCGTATGTTTATAAAAGTAAATATGTTGCACATGATGATAGTTTTATATGATGATGAGCATATAGTATGGTCGGTAGCAGATAAGCATTAATATGAGTGGTGTTCGGTGGTTAGCGCCGGATACCCGTTGCGGCCCGTAGCTCGAGTCGTGACACGTATAATTCTACCAGAAAGTCACTCTTCTCTAGAAGCATTATACGGACCATTATACGGGCCGTATAATTTATATGGTCCGTACAAATAGCCGTACAAACTAGAAATTCCTGAAACTCATCATCGTCGATTCGTTCGACTTCCAATCCTTGTGGAACCTTCTTGGTAATCATGCAACACTTCATTAATCATCTAAGAGGCCCTAGAACAACCCCTCAAGACATCACTAAATACACATCAAATCAACTATCGTGACAACCTTTCCAAACATGACTCATGTCACGACCCAACCGGAGGGCCGTGATGAGAACCCGGTGATAGCCCACCCGGGCACCCCTTAACATACTTATGCATCACATCTAGGCGAGCCACATAATCAAATCATGCTTTTCATTCATCATCAATCTAATCTTGTTGGGCAGCAACACATCTATATCACCATTAACACTATGCCCATATAAATGTACATAAGCCGACAAGGCTATCAAAATAATATCCCAAAATATAGGCCGACAAGGCCAAACATATCTAACCATATACACAATGTCTACGAGCCTCTAAGAAGAATACGTCATATCATAACATATGGGCGGGACAGGACCCCGCCGTGCCCATAAATATGTACACAAAAGAATCTATACCAAAAGTTGCAGCTCCGAATGAAATGGAGCTCCACTATGTAATCTCCGAGGAATATAGCTATGGATCAAGTCTGTCTCCCTGGCCACCTGCGGGCATGACTCAGCGTCCACAAACAAAAGGACATCAGTATGAAGAATGTACTGAGTATGTAAAGCATGATCAATAGCAATATGAAAGCATAATAAACAACATATGAAATAACATATGACGGGAGACAATAGCATCATCATCATAGCACTTACTTGCTTTCCATAGAGACGTTCCATTTCTATTGCGTATTCGTGTACATATATCCATATCCATACTCATTTACCTTTTGTATCCATTTCGTGTTCGTATTCATATTTCATATCATATACATAGCCCTTACGTGGCATTTACATATTCTTAACATGTTCGTACTCATATTGATGTCATATACATAGTATATTCGTACTCATATCGATGTCATATACATAGCATTTATATAGCATACCCGACCACGAAGGTTCGGAGTTTCACATACCGGCCCTACCAAGGCTCAAGGTCATACGTGCACGGCCCTACCAAAGCTCGCTGTTATCCGTACCCAACCGTGCGCGCGCGCGCGCGCATCTCATATATAGATATACACATATACATATTCAATATATTCTACCCGGCCATATAAGCTCGGGGTTCACATTAGCCACTCATGGGCACATACACATATAAGCTCATAATTATCTTTAGCCTCTTTACTATTGTCATTCATTACATTCTATCCTTAGAGGATTTCTCGTCGCATAAGAAACTTAGTACAATCGTATCATTTGAGCGTCATAAGCTTAGTAGCTTCTAGAGATAGGATCATTGGAGAATATCATAGACTCGTAGAAGGATAAACATTTGGCCAAAGAACCATGCCTCCTGAAAGAAGGGTTAGCCTTACATACTTTTCTGTTCAACTATTCTACACTTGCTCATGCTTCTTCAATGCTCACGTTTCTACCTTCATATGAAGTGCATACTCATATTAGATAATCGATGACTTAACATACATGACTAATTCTAGAGAAAATCGAACAGCATCTCCTTTATTTATACGACTCCCTCTATATCATATATCAACTCCCAAACATCAATAACAAGATTCACAATGTCATCACAATAGCCTTTATTCAACTACATTATCCTTACTTCACAATTCACTTCAATTCACCCATATTCATGGTCATATCACATAATTTCGTTCGTTCATATTCAAGGCCTATTCCATGTTCTCAACATCATTTATAACATGATTATATTCATAACGTATCAAGAATCATAACTCATTCCAAACATCTATTCAAGAGTGACACTATTTCCACATTTATAACCCGTTTCTATATTCTTTTGCAATCCATGTGTTTCAACTTTCAAATACCTTAAATATCATAGAGATGTCATAAAACTTACCTTAGATGGTGCAGGATTGAACCTTGGGTGCAAATACCTCACTTGAGCAAAACCCTAGTTTTTCCTTCACTTGGATTTCTTGCTTTTGATGAACTTTAATGGGTTTTCTTACTTTGATTCACTTGGTTTGATGATAAGAACCTTTGATTTCCCTTGGATTCTTGTTCATGAAATATATGTAATGCTCTACAGGCTTTAGAGAGAAGTGGAGAAGTGTTGGAAATGAAATAATGAAGTTAGAATCACATTTATAAACTTGGAACATTCCAGCCCGTCGGGAGTTCCACGGACTGTTCCACTGTCCGTGGAACATAATGCTGCCCGTGAAACTGGTCGTGGTTCATGACCAGCCAGCCACCACTTCTGCTGGCAGTTCCACAGACCCTTCCACGGTCCGTGGAACATGGTGCTGTCCGTGGAACATGGCCGTGGAACTCACAGTTCCACCAAAGTTGTTCCCGTCGTCTCGTTTGATCTCCAATCCTTATGGAACCTTCTTAGCACTTGTTTATCACTTCATTAACAATCTAAGGGGCATTATAAATCTTCCCTAAAACATCATTAAGTTGTCATCAACTTGCTACTCATAAATCCTTTCCGATACTTATCGTATACATTGCCTTCTCTAGGCAACTTTCTCGTCTAACATCAAATGTCTTCAAAATCTTATTTAAAATCATCAAATGCTATTTCTCACTTATTAAAACATCTTAGACTTCGTGCTCTTCATTAGCCTATTCATTGTGCATCAACGAAAAAATTTTCGAGGTGTAACATTCTTCCCCCTTAAGAACATTCGTCCTCGAATGTTTGGCACTCGGGAATTCTATGAAAATTTCGCCAGAGTTTCCCCTATAATATGGCACTATCATCCTGTCACAACAACCCATAATAACAATGCCTCACAGGGCCACAACATAATAGCTATATAATTTTGCAACACACGACCCAAATGCATAAAAGGAAAATATACATACCTTATGATCTTGACATCTCGTCTTGGCCCTCTTCCGGGGGCTAAAATAAGTGCGGAAATTTGGATTTCATAATTTCTTCCGCTTCCCATGTCATTTCTTCTCGATTATTATTTCTCCACAAAATCATAACTGAGGTCACTTCTTTGTTTCTAAGCCTTCGTACTTGCCTATCTAGTATGGCAATGGTTTTTTCATCATAAGCTAACTTTTCTGTCACTTGAACATCATTTACTGGGACGATCCTAGTAGGATCTCCAACACATTTCTGAAACATCGAGACATGGAAAAGCTGGATGAGCGACTCCAAATCAGGAGGCAGATCTAGTTCGTAAGCCACTTTGCCTACATTGCGCACGACTTCATAAGGCCTAATGTACCGGGGACTTAACTTCCCCTTTTTGCCAAATCTCATAACGCCCTTCATCGTTGACACTTTCAAGAATACCCAATCTTTAACTTGGAACTCTAAGTCCCTTCGACAATTATCCACAAAGGACTTTTGACGACTTTGGGCTGCTAACAACTGCTCCTGTATGAGCTTAACTTTCTCTATGGTTCTTTGGACCAAGTCGGGCCCTATCAATTTAGCCTCTCCTGTTTCAAACCACCCAATTGGGGATCTACACTTTCGCCCATATAAAGCTTCATACGGTATCATTTGTGTTATATCCCGTATTTTGTACGTTGAAATATTTTAAGTTGGTTGCGACAAGTTATGGACAAGGCTATTTTTTTTTCCGACTTTGTTTTAAGGCATAAGTTGCTTATGAATTTATTGGCATGGAATATTAAGGAAAATTTGGGGTTAAAAGTTAAATATGGAAAGTTGGTATTTCATGAAAATGGCCATATATGGCCGTGTGATGTGGGCCCCCCCCCCCGGGTTGGCCAAATTTGATTAGTTTAAAACTATGAGTGGTACATGTGTGCATCAAGTATTTGTAGGGACCAAGTATATATAGATAATGGATGACCAAGCAAGGCAAGTATTCGTCATTTCAACACTTAGAAAATTCAAGAAACTTGGAGAAAAAGAAGGAGAGATAGCTTTTCTACCAATTGGAAGGTTCTCTATAACATGGAGTAGTTGGTGGAGCAAGCAAAGCATTCGTTTTAGCAAAGCACAAACTCTAGCCAAGGGAGGAGTTAAGTGGAAAAGGTAAGGTTCAACCTTCTTTTACATGTTTTATGGATGGCTTGGACGTATTATAGTGTGTGGAAAAGGATGAAGTCCATGAAACTAAGTATGTTGATGTTGAGCCGTGTGTATGGGATGTTTGTGCAGGAAGAATGAATTAAATTTATTTAGTATTTTTGGTTGTTGTTGTTGTAGATTCTATGATGAAAATGAAGGTTTGATGGTTCAAATTGAAGTTGTAAATGTTGTGGGCTGTTTTAGAAGCTAACGTGATTTTGATATGATTTTTTGTTTTTATGAGAATGATGTGGTTAACATGTGGATTGTTGGTATAGTTTATGAATTTAGCAGAACGGAATGTGTTGTTGTTGTTTTCTTGAACTTGGAAGGTTTCGGGTTGCATGGTATATTGGTTGGGCCGTTTGGAATGTTGTGCGGATTGTTTGAAGTACTCTTGAATTTCGTTTGAATGATCGCGGGTTAGTACTTAAACGTGTGAGCATTGATATTGGCTTGATTGTATGTGGTTAAATTGAAAGTAATTGGAATGTTGTCGAATTATGTAGAAAGGAGTTACTAATGTTAGAATACGTTTGGAGTTACTTATTGATGTTGTTGGTATGGTTGTTGGTATGGTTGTTGGTATTGTTGTTGATGATATTGGTTGAGTTGAATTCTCGGGGTTTGTTAAATTTATAGGGGAAATGCTGCCCAAATTTCTGTAAACAAAGTGATGGCTTGGGATTGAATGCCTAAGTACTTAAAGCTAATGTTTGGTGTTTAATGACGTTATTGTAGCTCTTGGAGAGCCCGAGACTTAAGTTCGGATTAGCTAAGGAAGCGGACGAGGTATGTAAAGCTTATCCTTTCTTTCTTTCGGCATGTCTTAGATGCAAGTAAGATATGATACGAACCTCGGGGTAACTCTATTCTTAAAAATCCGAGTATGTCTATGATTCTTATTCACTTCTTGATGTTAGCATTCTTAACATAGTCGAACTATGGTTTTTATGTCTTTTGGATGATTGGATTTCAAAGGTTGCATAAAAAGTTTTGTTTCTAAAGGGTTCTATGTTGAAAAAGGTCCGTAACTTTCATAGACGGAACCGGATTGTTTTGAAACGTTCGTAGAAGATTCTATAACGAATATGACTCTAACTTTCATCGGCGGGCCCGGATTGGTTTGATGCATATCCGTGGTCCCCGAGATTTTCCTTTGTATAGTCCTAACGACTTTTTTTTTTTGAAAGAACTTAACATGATTACCGTTTGACTCTCGAGCGTCGACTACTTACTTATCCATTGAGTCTGTAATGTTGATTTATGTGCATATGGTTTCTTACTACTCTGCTCGTGCCGGCCTCAATATGTCCTTCAAGGTCGAGTCGGGCCGGGACACGCATTCGTGCACACTCCTTTGCATTGTTCCTTTGAGTCCCTCACTAGAGGGCCGGGATATATATATATATGATGATATGATGATGGCGCCATGATGGGATGGGCATGGGTATGATATACATGATGGAGACGAGGATCTTCTTACCGAGTCCCTCATTAGAGGGTCGGGACACGCTATATATATATATATATATATATATATATATATATATGATGGCATGATGATATGATGACATGATGATATGATGATTTTATTTACCGCGTCCCTCACTAGAGGGGGGCACGTTATATATACATGATATGATGATTTTTATCTCCGAGTCCCTCGGTGAGGGCCGGGACACGTTATGTATATGCATATGTACTACATAATCTTGACATGCATGATTTATGTTTCGAGGCAAGCCTTATGATTCTCTATACTCCTTATTTCGGTATGACCACATTTTGTATTTCATGCTTTACATGCTCGAGTACATATTAAATGCGACCCCACTTTTCTTCGGGGTCGCGTTTCGTGCACGCGGTATATACGGATGAGTAGAGGATATTCGAGAAAGATGTTCCGGCGGGATTGGCGAGCTCCATTTCCTTCCGGGAGTCTTTTGGAGTCGAGTATTTATGTTATGGTATCTTGGTTTATGTCGGGAGACTTTGCGAGACGAGTCACGTATATAACATGTCGGTTGTGTGGCGGCTCGTAACCGATGTATCATTATGCATTACATTACAGGTTCTGCGTGATTACAGATTTTACTTGATTTGAGAAAGATGAAAAGCATGTTGTTCTTTGAAAAGTTTTCATTATGCACTCATTCCACGATTTAAGAGTCTGGTAAGATTATGAGTATTAAGAGGATCAGCGGGTTCGCTCGGCCCTAAGTAAGGGTCGGGTGCCCATCACGCCCTATCAGGTTAGGGTGTGGCAAATTGGTATCAGAGTAGTTCATCCTAGGGGTTGTCTGCAACGTCGTGTCCAGTAGAGTCCTGTTTATGGTGTGAAGCGCGCCACATTAATAAACAGGAGGCTACGGGGCATCTAGGGTGGTTACTCTTCTTTCACATCTTAGATCGTGCCATAGAGCCAAGTCATAGGGAATGAGATTCCTTCTACTAACCTTGATTTCAGCAGAAGAACGACATCGACAGAAGAAAGTGATTGACGATATTGAAAGTTACAAAGCACGCTGGTAAGCAAAGGTATGAAAGATATATGTCGGGTAAGGTATTGAAGTACGATTGAAATACAAGTTGAAGGTTAGAAGGGAAAGTAAACAAGAAAGTGTAACAGGTGCAGTTTGAGTTAGGCATACGTGGTATGTTCGTCATTTTCATACTGTTGTTGATATTGGGAGCCCTGTGAGGCTGTGATATGATATGATATGTATATATGTATGCTGGCCCTGTGAGGTATTGTTGGTATTTCCTGCGTGCAGGTTTTGAGATGGTAAGAAATACAGAGGAAACTCTTCCAAAATTTTCTTAGAAATAAAAAGGGAATAGGATATAGGTTCGTGATATGCCTTGAAAAGTCGTGCCAATAGTAATGATAAGATTTGATTAAGCCACGAGTAAGGCTGATCTTGAGGAATAATGTTATACCCCGCGTTTTCAGAGCATAAGTATGACTTGTACCTCATCATAGTAATGGAGTGTCGGAGACGTCCCATGATGTTTTGAAAGGCACAAACCATGGAAAGTACGTAACAACGAAGAAAAAAGGGTGAATTACGACCTCGTAAGTCGTAATCGGGAAAGAGTATTTTGAAACACGAGAACATGTCCATTATTAGTATAATGAATGACAAATATCATGTATGGAAGAGTTTCGGAATATTTCGAGATCGAGTAAATTGAAGAAAATAAGTTCGACGAAAATTTGAAATCTTTGGGCGAATTTTTAGTCAACTTTGGAGGCACACATCTCATAGTATATGTAGAGTTTTAAGGTGTTTTAAAAGCCTAAAATGAAGTTAGCCGAGTCTAGTTTTTAATGCAACAAACCGTTCACTGATAGGACATCGGAGTAGAGAATTATAGACGTTACAAACTGAACTATCGACGCAGAAACAGCATTTCTGCATGCCGCTATATCTTGCCTTACGGTGAAACTAGAATGCTCACTGTAGCTACAGTGAAACCGACTTTGGTAGTTTTTTTAAGGGACAAAAACCTCATTTTTCAGCACAAAAAATGTCCCAAAATTTTCAGAAACTTCAGCCTCCAAAAGGGCTCTTATTCTCACATGGAATTGAGGATTTTGCACAAAATTTCAAGTAACCAAATGCTAACCGAGGTCCGGGCAATGTGTAGGCGCGATTATAATTTTGTGTTGTGTTGAAGTGAGTTTGAAGATAAGTGGATGATGAAGATTTGGCTACCTTCATAAAAATAAGGTATGAATCATCAAATCTCTCTCTTTATCGACCTTGATTAAGGAATATTTGCAAGAATAGAGTTATAGTTTGTTGTGTTGATGTTGTTGAATTATGGATTAAGGGGCTGTTTTAGGTGGATTAAATGGATGGAATTAGCTAAGTTATGATGCATAATAATTGTTGATATTGTTGTTGATGTTGTTGATAAGTTGTTATTCTTGAATTTGGGAGAATAAAGTGTATAAAGATATTGTATACAAAGCGTATACCGGGCTGTTTTGTGCCGATATTCGGGGCTGTTTTACATGATTTTCGTGGCTGTTTTGTGACAATATTTTGGGGCTGGTTTATGTAATTTTCGTGGCTATTTTGTGACGATATTTTGGAGCTGTTTGGTATGATATTTGTGGTTGTTTTGCGATGATATTTTGGGTACTATTTGGTGGTTGTTGAAGCTGTTTTGTGGGCTATTTTGGAAGTAATTTAAGGATGGATTTAATTCTAGTTTGATACGAAATTGTTGGTATTATTGTTGTTGGTATTTTGATTGATGTTTGGTTAAATTGGAATTTCGAGGATTATTAAGTTTGCAGGGGAAATGCTGCCCAAATTTTGTCAAGTTTCATTCGTACTTGGATTGTTGTAAGTGATATGGATAATCTAACTTGTGGCCTATGTTATCTTAATTTTAGACCTACGAGCTCGAGAAGTAGACGTTGGACATTTAGATAGAGCTCAAGGTATGTAAAGCCTAACCCTTCTTTCTTTTGGCATGTCTTAGTTGTAAATAAGCTATGATACGAGCCTCGGGGTAACTCTATCCTTAAGATCCGAGCATGTCTACGATTCTTATTCGCTTCTTGACGTTGGCAATCTTAATGTAGTCGGACTATGGTCGTTATGTCTTTTGTATGATTGGATTTCAAATGTTGCATAAAGAGCTTTGTTCCTAAAGGATTCTATGTTGAAAAAGGTCCCTAAATTTCATAGACGGGCTTGGATCGCTTTGATATGTTCGTAGAAGGTTCTATAGCGTATAATGGCTCTAACTTTCATAGGCGGACCCGGATTGGTTTGATACTTGTCCGTGGTCCTCGAGACTTTCCTTTGTATAAGTTCTAACGCCTTTTTGAAAGAACTTAATATGGATATCATCCCGAGTATCGATTACTTACTTATTTGTTAAGTCTGTATTGATGATTTTTATGCATATGATTACTCACGACTCTGCTCGTGCATCTTTGTTGTTATATCTTTCGCGAGTCCGGGCCGGTTATGTCATCGTGCGCACTATGTTATATTCGGAGTATGATGTGTTATAGTTCACCGAGTCCCTCGCTGAGGGAGGCCCCGTCACCGCTTATATTACGGTGTTATGATGTGTTATGGCGTTATGATGTGTTATGGAGATATGCCGGGTTACGGAGATATGCAATCTTCTGGTGTTATGATGTGTTATGGCGCCAAATGACGGGGTGGCGACCATGTTCCCTGAACCCCATGCATGACTTGTGTTTTGAAACTAAAAATTTTGGTATTTTGCATATTGTACTTATTCGTACTTAACATTCCGGTTATGATCACATTCTTGTATTCATGCTTTGCATACTCGGTACATATTCCATCGACCCCTTTCTTGGGGTGTTTTCATGCCGCAGGTACAGACGCCCACTTTGGTGATCCGCCAGCTTAGGACATCTACTCTGCTTTCTTGGAGTGCTCCTTTGTTAGGAGCCTATGTTTGGTACGGACTCTTCCATTGTATATGCATATGTCCATTCGGGGTACGGCGGGGACTGTCCGTCACGTGATTACGTTGTTACTTTTAGAGGTGTACGTAGACATATATGTGGGTTGGGAATATTCTTGTTCGGTTGTGTTCGTATGATTTATGTTTTGGGCGGTCCCGTTCAACCGTGGCGACCTTGTCGGCTTGCGTTTGTATATATTTCGGGACGTTGTGCTTTATGATGGCCTTGCGCTTCGGATATCTATTTGTACATGCGACACTTTGGAGACGACGTCGACCTTTGTATATGTATAAGCTATTTATATGTTGATTAAGTTTGGGTATGTACGAGTGTCCAGCTCGGCCACTAGTCACGGCCTACGGGATTGGGTCGTGACGGTGGTATCGAACGGCTTGATTCGTCCTCGGAGTGTCTACGCACCGTGTACGGTAGAGTCTTGTTTATCGGTGTGTTGTGCACCACATCTATAAACTTGAAGCTACGGAGACATTTAGATGTTACCTTTCTTTCATATCTAAGATCGTGCGATAGAGCCAAGTCATAGGAAATGAGATTCCTTATACTAACCTTTGATTTAATGAAGGACGACATCGACGGAGGGAAGTGACTCGACGATATTGGAACTTACAAAGCACGCGAGTAAGCAAAGGTATGAAAGGTATATGTTGAATAAGGTATTGAAGTACGATCGAAATGTAAAGTTAAAAATTGAAAGGGAAAGTAAACAGGAAAGTGTAACAGGTGCAGTTTGAGTTGAACAAGAACATACGAGGTAAGTTCATCATTTTCGTACTATTGTTGATATTGGGAGCCCTGTGTGTGATATGATATGATATATATATATATATATATATATATATATATATATATATATATATATATATATATATATATATATGTCGGACCTGTGAGGCATTATGTTGGTATTTTTCGCGTGCGAGATTTTGAGATAGTAAAAAATACGAGAGGAAACTCTCGTCAAAATTTTTTGGAAATAAAAATAGAGTAAGAGATAGGTTTGTAATATGTCTTGAAAGGTCATGCCAACGATGATAATGATAATATGACTAAACGGCGGTATGGCTGACCTCGAGAGATAAGTTAAGCTGCTTGAATTGATGGCAATAGTAATTAGGAGGACGATATCGATATGGTTAAAAGAATTTGGAAAGGGCTTGTAATACTAAGAGATGATTTAGAAAAGGTGGCAAATCTTGATGGAGTGCTATATTAAAAGGTACCAGCTAATTGATAAGCGTGATAAATTATGACGAGTTTATAGTTAGAAAAAGTAATAGTATGATTAAGATAAGAGTATAGAGGAAAAGAATTGTGACGGATATGAATGTATTGATAAGACAGCTTGTGAGATATTAGGATAAGATTGACCGGAAAGGGTAAAAGGTTAAGAAGTGTTACACTTTATAAGATTGATTACGAACGGGATATTATGTGAATATAATAAGGATTGTTATGAAAATGAGCAAAGCCTAGCGAGGAAGTGACTAAAAGATATGACGTGATCTATGTGACTAAAGTATCAAGGTGAGCTATTGATAAAAAAAAGGGGGATTCATGAAGTTCTTCTCTAGGGAGAGTTCAGAACAGAGATTATGAGATAACGGAAATGATACCGTGCACAAAAGTAGAAGGGGTTAATTGGAAGAAGGAGATGAAAAGAAAAGCGGGCGAGATAACAGTGCAGTAATAGATTATGACATGTATAGCCGAGAACACGAGTAATATCAGTGACGGAACTGTGAAAGGCCAAACTATAGAAAGATGAGCAACGAGGTAGAATGAGTGCTAGGAAATGACCGGTATGATAAGAACAAATAGGGATGAACGAGAATACGTTTTGAAAATAAGAAAGAGATTATGCGGGAGCGGTGTTTTACGAAGGATACAGCGGTAGCATAAGATTCCTCGTGCACCGAATAAAAGATAGACATAGACGGGAGAATGATAAGGGAATTTTAAAGGAAGTACCCAAAATAGACGTAATAAATCGAGTATGAGTGTAGAATAAAATAGAAATGTATAACTACAGCCTTAAAGGTGTAGTACGACGACAAGGGCTGTAGGTTACGGAACAAGTGACATATTGTAAAAATTCATTAGAGGAAACAGATGATACAGGTTGGGATAAAGATAACGTTACAAGAGAGCTTTGGACATTTATCATAAAAATATAAGTGCTACTAGCGAGAACTTGGAATGACTACAAGTATTAAATAATTATTGATTGGAGTAAGTGAAATGTAGCCTTGGGGGAGTTGCTACATTGGTTGAATTACTCAAGTACGAATTATCATATAAGATTTGATACTATTTATGGAAAGGTTCTCATAAACTTCACGATTTTGTTAAGGTTTCGCACATCGATAATCAAAGTTATGTGTTATAAAGAAAGACACGAGTATGATACAGTATACCAAAGGAGTTGGAAAAGAAAAACCAGATGAAATTGAGATTGAAAATAGGGACATAGAACGGAATATAAATAGATAATGGTATAAGTACCCCTAAGGGGGAAGCGGATGAGAGAAATGCAAATGTAAGATGGAAACCATCGACAACGCAATATATTTTGATATGATACTTAGACTTCAAGTAAGATCCCTTCTTTGAAACAAGTTAGTAAGACTTTGAAAGCTAGCAATAAACGGATAGAAGTCTGGATAGTACTTGAGAACGAAATTTGAGAATTATTTATAAGGATCTTGAATGATATGACATTACAAAGTGGTGCTTATAAAAAGAAGGAATACGACAAGAGAATGGTAACGAGTAAATTAAGAGATATTATAAAGGATAGAAGTACTACCTGAGGTTTGAAAATATCTCCTGCGCCGTGAAGTCGAAAGTCACCGTTTATATTGAATTGCGAGAGTATATGTTACGGGACCATATGAATTATCGTCTGGTGGAATGGCTAGTAAAATGGTGCGGAGACGACAATAAATATTTGAAGAGGAATGGAAGCTAGTTAAGTTTAAATTAGCTTTTGGTATAGGAGAGCCAAGGACTCAAAAGAGGAAACACACTCGTATTAAAAGGAAGTTATGATTAAGCAAGATTTTATTTTAGTCTCCGACTTATGAATTATTCGGCAATGATGTTCAGATTAGAGGAGAAGGAAATGGAAGGAAAGATTCAAACAATGATTTGAAAATAATTTAAATAGTGGATTAGTATGTTGCAAGTATAATCTTGCGATAAGGAATAACAACGATGACAAGAAAATATTATATGCAAGCATATAAGGAATGGTGCGGATTGTTGTATATGGTTGAATCGAGTCTCGTTTGAATACAAATCCCTTAGCTATGGTATTTTCAACGCATTGGATGAGTAATCCAATACGATTAATTAATGAAAATAATAAGTCATTAGCAAGGAAATGCTATTGCAAGCCATCTGGGCGATACCATAGGTGGAACTATGATGACATGGTTAGGAATTAAGAAGTACGACAAAAGCATTAAACAGAAGATGGAATGATATGAATATAAAGTATCACTAGAGAAGCAAGCGAGGAAAAGTGCCGCATGACTAAATAAGAAAGTTGCCAATTAGTAGGCGTGAAATAGAGGAACTAAGCCAACGGAAGGTGAAGTCGTGGAAGTAGGTGACGACAAGATCACAAGGAAAGGATCCAAGGATATAACTAAAAGAGATGGACAATTAAGGAATTAAGAGGTTCGCTTGGTTGACAAATCGAAATGACAGACAATAAGCTCAAACTATGGGAAAGACTTATTAAGCGATAGTCGGCAAAGGTTAAAAGTAAAAGGAGAGATCCAATGGAAATGATCAACGGATATCACGTTTGATTAGATCCATCGGGTGACAATGAAACCTCGTGGAGCAAGCAATAGGATGGCTCTTATTGGAAAAGGGACAAATGAAGGTTACAGACAAAAGCAACAATGGAAAGATCTGAATTCACCGCATAATTATGAATCTTGGTTATTTTTCGACAAACTTTTGGATTCACCCCTAATTGTTAGCTGAACTAAGGATCAGAAACCTTAGGAGTAAATTGAAGGAAATGGATGGTTAAAGAAGAGTTTTGAGATGTTTTGATATAAGTACAAGAATTATCGTTAGTTAGTCGGCTACCGGAAGTTCAATTGAAGGAAAGAAATTAAGCGAGGCATTGCGGTGTTAAATTAGTTGAAGGATAAAGTATCGCAAGAATTAATTCCATTTGCTATAGAAAGCAAAAGGGTGCTAAAATGGGATCGGCTTTGAGGTTATGTTTAAGGAAGTGAGGATAAGAATAAGTCAACTCAAGGAGATAAAGGCTTGGGATATCAAGTGGAACGTAAGAAAAATACGGATGATTTAAGAGAACAAGAATTTCTAAATAAAAAGGAAGATGACATCAAAAATTAGGTAAAAGTATGTAGTAATCATGGCATGAAAAGAGCATACAAGAATGTGAACAACGAAAGCTGAAGAGACAATGAAGGCGGAAAAGCATGGAGAGTTAGTGGACAAACAAATAATAAGAAAAAGGGATGGCCTTGAGTACGAACACAAATCTTGACTACAAAGGAAGAAGAATAGATTGCATAGTTCGAATAAGTTCGGTTTTAATGGGCAAGTAAGGCCAAGTAAGTAAGGTAAATACCGACAAATACGGGTAAAAACATTGATATCTACCTCGGGCGAACTCTGCCTCAACATTCGAGGACGAATGTTTTTAAAAGGGGGAAGGATGTTATTGTCACACCCTTAATCCGATAGGGTGTGATGGGCACCCGACCCTTACCTAGGGCCGAGCGAACCCGCAGACTTTCATAATACTCATACTGGGCCCGCAAAACATAACATAAGCACGTAACGAAAAAAAAATTCCGAAAACAAACATGCCTTTCATTTTTTTTTTCTTTCAAATCAAATAAAACTAGCATCGTATGAAATCTACAAACATACGAAGTTCGTAACATAATGCATATAATACGTCGAAACTACATACCGCTACAAACGACATATCACACACGGCTAATGCGCACAAAGTCTCTACCAACATCTCGGATATCATACAAACGCACTCGGACTCGGCGGCACTCACCGGAGGAAATGGAGCTCGCCAATCCGGCTGGAACGTCCTCCGCTAACATCATACTACTCATCAGGTACACGCGGCAAACGCAACCCCCCAGAAGAAAGGGGTCGATGTAATGAATATGTCTTGAGTATGCAAAGCAGGAAATACAGAAAATGAAGTCATAATCGAAGTAAAGTGCACCGAACGCGAGCATAATAAGTCGAATACCAAGGTACTTACATCTGACATACAAATCATAAATAAGCGGTACAGAAGACAAATATAACCATCGAATGCCAAAAATGCTCAGCTTTCTTTTTGTAAAACGTTTCTGTCTCACATATATGGAAAATAGAACAAATCATATAACCTGACATTAACCGACTGATCATAATCCAGACTGTCAAAATCACATATACACATATCGTGTCCCGCCCCTCTAGTAAGGGACTCGGCAAATAAGATCATATCACCATATTATCACATATCACATACCACATATACACACATACCGCGGTCAAATATCCAGCGGTCAATATCACACATACACACATACACACATACCGCGGTCAGGAACCCCGCCGGTAATATCACATATACACATACCGCGGCCGGGAACCCGGGCCGGTGGTATCACGTATACACATATACGCGCGGCTAGGAACCGGCGGTAATATCACATATACACATACCGCGGCTAGGAACCCAGCGGCAAATGTAACAACAAAACGCACGAACAGAATCGTGAGTAACCAAATACAGTTTAAAACATTTTTAAAAACTTAATAGGTTAATCAAAATGAACCATCGTTTATAAGCCACAACGGTAGTCAAATCGGATTTTCTTGAATACCACTCGGGAACATATCAAAACCGAACTTCGAAATCATAGTCACGTATCGGAATCATAAGTATACGATTCAACATTTGAGACTCAACAAACAAATATATAATCATACTCGGGGTCGAAAAGGTAGTCATATTAAGTTCTTTTCAAAAGTCATTAGTACTACACAAGAAAAGTCGCGGGACCCACGGACGGGCGTCGACCCAATCCGGCCCGCCTACGAAAATCATAGTCATCCTATGTTATCGAATCATTATTACAAATTCAAAAGATAAGTAAAGGCGATCGTACTTGAAATCGGAATGTAGTCGCATCATATCCTTTCAAAATCGTCGAAGTACATGGAGAAGTCGCGGGACCCACGAACGGGTGTCGACCCCGAGCCGGCCCGCCTATGGAAAACATAGTCATCTTACATCATGGAATCATTTTTGAGCATATCAAGGCCATCCGGTTGTTTGTGAAAGTTACGGACGTTCGTAGTTTTCGAATCGTTTAGGAACAAAACTCTTTTTAAAAAAAACCAACTTTTTATGCAACTTTTGAAATTTAGTCATACAAAAGACATAAGATCCTTTCGGAACAAACCGTGTACATAGCATTTCAAATCCAATCATATCAAGGACATACGGATCATAGCTTGACCATATTAAGGATGCCAACATCACAAAGCCGAATATGAATCATAAACATGTTCGGATTTTTCGAATAGAATTACCCCTAAGGCTCATAACATATCATACCTTACTCATATCTAAGACATGCCAAAAGAAGGAAAGGTAAGCCTTACATACCTTTATTGCTTCCTAAAGCTAATCAAACTCAAGTCTCGGCTTCTCAAAATCTACAACACGCCATATTAGACACCAAATATTAGTCATATGCGTGAAGAATTCAATCCCAAGCCATCATTTCTATCTACGAAATTTGGAAAAGCATCTCCCCTATAAATTCAACAACCCGAGAATTTAACTCGCCAAATTCATCAACAACAAATACCAACAAACATTCTAACAACATCAACCATTAATTCAAAACGCACTTTAACATCAACAACCTTTTCGCACAATGCGACGACATTCAATTACATTCAAATCAACATATAATCAATCCAGATCATCATTGCTCACGCGTTCAAATACCAATCCAAAACCATTCAAACATGATTCAATAACATTTCCAACAATCCACAAAATTATTCAAATCAGCCCATCAAATACACAAGGCAACCCGAAACCTTCAAGTCCATGGAAACAATCAACAATACATTTCTTCCTTCCAAATTTATCAACTACACCAACAAGCCATACTTTAACAACATTATTATTCTAAATACAAAAACCATACTAGAATCACATTAGTTCTAAAACAGCCCAACAACAACCACACTTCAATTTGGACCATTAAACTTTCATTTTCTTCACATAATCCACAACACAACAACCAAATTGCACTACAAAATTAAGTCTTTACTTCTACATCTACACATACCACGGCCACCACACAACAATTACATATTCAACTTGAATCATTTAATACCTTCATTCTCATCACATAATCCACAGACAACAATTCACCAAAATACTAAGTAAAATCAATTCGCTATAAGCTTTACCAAAAATCCTATTTCAACACCAACATGCACTCAATTTCATGATTTTCATTCATTTCTACATGCCAAAACATACACAAGCCATCATAATAACATCAACCAAACACTAAATGAAATTTATTCATCATACCTACATCAACCAACATATACACGGCCACACTTCACACACCATACTTTCATGATTTCCATTCATTTTCACACTCCACATCATACAAATCATCCATAACATAGGTAAAAGAGGTGGAACCTTGCCTTCTCCATCTTTTTCCTTCAATTAGCCATAAAATCCCTCAATTTAATTATGTACAAAGGAAGGGATGGGCTGAATTTTTGGAAATTTTGGAACTTTTGTCTTTGAAAAAAGTTTACATCCCTTTTAAAAAAAACCAAAGTCGGTTTCCTGTGGCTACGACGATCTTGTAGCGGCATCTTTAGCAAAGGTCTTTGTAAATGTGCTTATGCTTGATCAAGAGAATACTGTTCCTACGTGTCGGCAGTTCAGTTTGTAACGTACGTAATTCTCTACTCCGATGTCCTATCATGAACGGTTTGTTGCATTACAAACTAGACTCACGAACTTCATCTTAGGCTTTTAAAACACCTTAAACTCCACACA
The DNA here is from genome assembly GCF_029784015.1 of Lycium ferocissimum. Classification (NCBI taxonomy): domain Eukaryota; kingdom Viridiplantae; phylum Streptophyta; class Magnoliopsida; order Solanales; family Solanaceae; genus Lycium; species Lycium ferocissimum. Next base: position 24,020 of record NW_026727625.1, read on the forward strand.
TATACTATGAGATATGCGCCTCCAAAGTTGACTAAAAATTCGCCTGATATTTCCCCAAATTTTCGTCGAGCTTATTTCCTTCATTCTCTCGATCTCGAAATATTCCGAAACTCTCCATACATGATATTCGTCATTCATTATCTTGATAATGGCCATATCCTCGTGTTTCAAAATATTCTTTCGATTACGATTTACGAAGGTAAGTAATTCACCTTTTTCTTCGTTGTTACGTACTTTCCATGATTTGTGCCCTTAGCACCATGGGACGTCTCGACACTTCATTACTACGATGAGGCACATGTCATACTTATGCTGCGAAAACGCGGGGGTATACGCAGTCATTTCTCGCGTTTGTGAAATAAGTATGACATGTGCCTCATCTAGTAATGGAGTGTCGGAGAGACGTCCATGATGTTTTGAAAGGCACAAACTATGGGAAAGTACGTAACAATTAAGAAAATGGTGAATACACCTCGTAAGTCATAATCGGAAAATATTTTGAAACACGAGAACATGGCCATTATTAGTATAATGAATGACAAATATCATACGGAGATCGAAATATTTCGAGATCGAGTAAATTGAAGAAAATAAGTTCGACGAAAATTTGGGAAATCTTTGGGCGAATTTTTAGTCAACTTCGGGAGGCGCACTTCTCATAGTATGTAGAGTTTTAAGGTGTTTAAAAGACTAAAATGAAGTTCTCCGAGTCTAGTTTGTAATGCAACAAACCGTTCATTGATAGGACATCAGAGTTGTTATATCCCGTATTTTGTACGTTGGAATATTTTTAAGTTGGTTGCGACGAGTTATGGACAAGGCTATTTTTTCCGACCTTGCCTTAAGGCATAAGTTGCTTATGAATTGATTGTCATGGAATATTAAGGAAAATTTGGGGTTAAAAGTTAATTTAGGAAAGTTGGCATTTCATGAAATAATGGCCAAGTTGGCCGTGTGGTGTGAGTGGGGCACCCTCATGGGCTTGGCTAATTTTAATTCATCCAAGTCATGTGTGGGCCATGGGACACATGGATGACTTATATATGAGAATATTGGATGACTTATTAATCATATTCTTCATACTTTCAAACTTTAGAAAATTCAAGAAACTTGGAGAAAAATAAAGAGAGGCCGTTCGGCCATGGCAAAATTTGAGCCTCAAATCTTGATTCAAAAAAATATTTTCTTCTAGCGTTTCAACCAATTGGAAGGTCCTTATAAACATGCTTAAAAATTGACAATGATGTTGTTGCTTCATAATTTAAACTCACGTTGGATATATATTTCGTATTTTTGTACGTCGGATTATTAGTGTCGAGATGGGGCCCACACGTTGAGATTTTTTTTTTGGGACATGCGACAATTTATATGAATCACATATGTGAAGTTAAACATAACTCAAGAAGGACCCTTGAGCCAAATCAAAGTGGAAGTCCTCCAAGCAAATATTTTTAAGTAACGTTTTCGGATGATCGACTTCGAGGGCGAAATGGTATTATAAGTTTGGAATTTGGAAAAATACCAAAGATAGAAGTTGTAGATAATTGAATTAGCTTTCCAACCATAGGTCGTGGGCCCACAGGTGACATTGTGAAAGGTAACACGGCTGTGCTGGATTAGAGGTTAAGATATGGGCAATAAAGCTATTCGATAATGATACTGCGATCTATAAGCAGCAAGGGAGAAAGATAGAAAACCTCTTATAGTAGGAAGTAAGAAAATCAGAGGAGTAAAGGCAGGGAAAAGAGTATGACCGGATAGGCTATAAGTGAATGTTGGTACGGAGGGGGGATATGTGAGGTAGGACGAACCAGGAGAAGGAGAGACCGTGACTAAGATTGAATATACGTGATACAAGTCGTACAAGAGTAGTTATGTTACCTAAGAATATTTATATGCCAGAGATGAGACCAAGCAAATACTTAATGAGAGAAGTTGGATTCGGTAATAACGGTACGGTTACAATATTAAGGTGCATTAAGGAAGATGTAAAGGTGGTTTAAGGTCTAATTACGGGAACGAATTAGTACTGAGGATAAACAGGACATGGCTATGGTTGAACCAAAGATCTATTCCGATGCCGGTTGTAAGATAAGAGAGGCGAAGACAAGTAAAACATAAGAATTAGTGAAGTCACGCTAAGGTATTTCTTGGGGCTAATTTGAGCACCTTCATATATTCGCGTAAAGATTGCAACATCATATGTCACAGGAAAGTTGAGAGCAAGATCTGAGCAAAGGGACAATAGAAGAGTTTGAATTAAAGATAAAGAGATGACACGAGATAATGTGCCTAGAATGCTACAAGTTGAGCAAAGGGGATTGTAAGATGATTTAGGCAAGATGGTCAGAACTAGCTGATCGCTAAGAGATGGTGAATTTATATGCCAATTCTTTCAGAATTATATCAGCTGATGATAGTTTAAGCAGGGAACGGCTATTAGCAGCTCAGAGTCGACAGAAATCATATGCAGACAATCGACGTCGACACTTAGGGTCCCAGATTGGCGAATGAGTATGCTTAAAGGTATCACCCATAGAAGGTGTAATGAGATTCAACAAGAAGGAGAAGTTTAACCCGAGATATATTGGACCTTATTACATTGTTCGTAAGGTAAGAATGTTGCGTACTAAGGACGTGACTTCTGTTAAGGTATTATGGCGGAGCGATAACAGGGAGAAGATGACTTGGGAAGCTGAAGAGAAGATGAAGAAGAAATATGGTTGGGAGATGAGACTGCATGTTATGGTAATAAAAGAAACCCCCCTGAGACCCTTATAAAGCCTTATGAGACTAGTTTAACATTCGAGGACGAATGTTCTAAAGGGGGGAAGGATGTTATATCTCGTATTTTGTACGTTGGAATATTTTAAGTTGGTTGCGACAAGTTATGGACAAGGCTATTTTTTTTCCGACTTTGTTTTGAGGCATAAGTTGCTTATGAATTTATTGACATGGAATATTAAGGAAAATTTGGGGTTAAAAGTTAAATATGAAAAGTTGGTATTTCATGAAAATGGCCATATATGGCCGTGTGATGTGGGGCCCCCTCCCCCCCTTGGTTGGCCAAATTTGATTAGTTTAAAACTATGAGTGGTACATGTGTGCATCAAGTATTTGTAGGGACCAAGTATATATAGATCATGGATGACCAAGCAAGGCAAGTATTCATCATTTCAACACTTAGAAAATTCAAGAAACTTGGAGAAAAAAAGGAGAACCATTCGGCCAAGGGGCTGGCCGAATATGGTCCCTAAATTTTGATCAAGAAAAATTATTTTCTTCTAGCTTTTCTACCAATTGGAAGGTTCTCTATAACATGGAGTAGTTGGTGGAGCAATCAAAGCATTCGTTTTAGCAAAGCACAAACTCTAGCCAAGGGAGGAGTTAAGTGGAAAAGGTAAGGTTCAACCTTCTTTTACATGTTTTATGGATGGCTTGGACGTATTATAGTGTGTGGAAAAGGATGAAGTCCATGAAACTAAGTATGTTGATGTTGAGCCGTGTGTGGGCCGTTTGTGTAGGAAGAATGAATTAAATTTATTTAGTGTTTTTGGTTGTTGTTGTTGTAGATTCTATGATGAAAATGAAGGTTTGATGGTTCAAATTGAAGTTGTAATTGTTGTGGGCTGTTTTAGAAGCTAACGTGATTTTGATATGATTTCTTGTTTTTATGAGAATGATGTGGTTAATGTGTGGATTGTTGGTATAGTTTATGAATTTGGAAGAACGGAATGTGTTGTTGTTATTTTCTTGAACTTGGAAGGCTTCGGGTTGCATGGTATATTGGTTGGGCCGTTTGGAATGTTGTGCGGATTGTTTGAAGTACTCTTGAATTTCGTTTGAATGATCGTGGGTTAGTACTTAAATGTGTGAGCATTGATATTGGCTTGATTGTATGTGGTTAAATTGAAAGTAATTGGAATGTTGTCGAATTATGTAGAAAGGAGTTACTAATGTTAGAATACGTTTGGAGTTACTTATTGATGTTGTTGGTATGGTTGTTGGTATTGTTGTTGATGATATTGGCCGAGTTGAATTCTCGGGGTTTGTTGAATTTATAGGGGAAATGCTGCCCAAATTTCGTAGAACAAAGTGATGGCTTGGTATTGAATCCCTAAGTACTTAAAGCTAATGTTTGGTGTTTAATGACGTTATTGTAGCTCTTGGAGAGCCCGAGACTTAAGTTCGGATTAGCTGACGAGGTATGTAAAGCTTATCCTTTCTTTCTTTCGGCATGTCTTAGATGCAAGTAAGATATGATACGAACCTCGGGGTAACTCTATTCTTAAAAATCCGAGTATGTCTATGATTCTTATTCACTTCTTGATGTTAGCATTCTTAACATAGTCGAACTATGGTTTTTATGTCTTTTGGATGATTGGATTTCAAAGGTTGCATAAAAGTTTTGTTTCTAAAGTGTTCTATGTTGAAAAAGGTCCGTAACTTTCATAGACGGAACCGGATTGTTTTGAAACGTTCGTAGAAGATTCTATAACGAATAATGACTCTAACTTTCATGGGCGGGCCCGGATTGGTTTGATGCATATCCGTGGTCCCCGAGATTTTCCTTTGTATAGTCTTAACGACTTTTTTTGAAAGAACTTAACATGATTACCGTTTTAACTCTCGAGCGTCGACTACTTACTTATCCATTGAGTCTATAATGATGATTTATGTGCATATGGTTTCTCACTACTCTGCTCGTGCCAACCTCAATATGTCCTTCACTGAGTCCCGGGCCAGGACACGCATTCGTGCACACTCCACTGCATTGTTCACCGAGTCCCTCACTAGAGGGCCGGGTATGGTATATATATGATGATGTGATGATGGCGCCAGCCCACAGGATGGGCCGAGTATGATATACATGATGGAGACAGGATCTCCTTTACCGAGTCCCTCATTAGAGGGCCGGGACACGCTATTCACCGAGTCCCTCACTAGAGGGCCGGGTACGGTATATATATATATATATATATATATATATGATATGATGACATGATGATATGATGATTTTATTTACCGCGTCCCTCACTAGAGGGCCGGGGCACGTTATATATACATGATATGATGATTTTTATCTACCGAGTCCCTCGATGTAGGCCGGGACACGTTATGCATACGCATATGTACTACATGATACCGACATGCATGATTTATGTTTCGAGGCAAGCCTTATGATTCTCTATACTCCTTATTTCAAAGTATGACACTGTTCTCGTATTTCATGCTTTACATGCTCAGTACATATTCCGTACTGACCCCTTTTCTTAAGGGGCTGCGTTTCATGCCACGCAGGTGTATACAAATGAGTAGAGGATATTAGCAGAAGATGTTCCAGCGGGATTGGCGAGCTCCATTTCCTTGGAGTCTTTGCCGAGTCGAGTATTTATGTTATGGTATCTCGAGTTATGTTAGAGACTTTGCAGACAGAGTCACGTATATAACATGTCAGTTGTGTAAGCGGCTCTGTAAGCCGATGTATCATTATGCATTACATTACAGATTCTGTGTGATTACAGATTTTACTTTATTCGAGAAAGGTGAAAAGCATGTTGTTCTTTGAAAAGTTTTCATTATGCACTCATTCCACGATTTAAGAGTCTGGTAAGATTATGAGCATTAAGAGGATCAGCGGGTTCGCTCGGCCCTAAGTAAGGGTCGGGTGCCCATCACGCCCTATCAGGTTAGGGTATGACAATTTGAATGCTAGAATGATAACTATTATTGTAAGCAAACTCAATGAGTGGCAAATGATCATCCCAATTACCTCCAAAATCTAACATACATGCCCGTAACATATCCTCAAGAGTCTGATTAGTACGTTGCCTTGGCCATCCGTCTGTGGATGAAATGCCGTGCTAAGGCTCATATGAGTCCAGAAATTAGCCGTAAACTGAGTACCTCTATCAGAGATAATAGATACTGGAACACCATGAAGTCGCACTATCTCTTTAACATAGAGCTTTGCATAATCTTCTGCTATATACGTCGTTCTGACTGGTACGAAATGAGCTGACTTAGTGAGTCTATCTACAATCACCCATATGGAATAATACTTACGTCGAGAACGGGGTAACCCTGTAATAAAGTCCATGTTAATTACTTCCCACTTCCAAGTTGGGATTTCTATAGCTTGCAACAATCCGCCCGACTTTTGGTACTCGATTTTCACTTGTTGACAATTGGGACATTGAGCTACAGATTCTGCTATATCTGTTATATCCCGTATTTTGTACATTGGGACAATCCGAGTTAACCATGAAAAGTTAAGGACAAGACTATTTCGGGATACGAGGTTGGGACCTTTGACCTCCGATTTTGTTTTAAGGCATAAGTTGCTTATGATTTTATTGATATGGAATATTAAGGAAAATTTGGGGTAAAAAGTGAATTATGGAAAGTTATTATTTTTCATGAAATACCCAATGTGGCCATGTGGCATATGGGTGGTTACCACCCATGGCTTGGCAAGTTTTAATTCATCCAAGCCATGTGTGGGCCATAGCACACATGGATGAATTATATGTGCACATATTGGATGAGGAGCAAGACCAATTCTTCATCTTTTCAACTGTAGAAATATGGAGAAAAAAAAGGGGGAGCATATTCGTCCAAGGGCTGGCCGAATGGGTGCCAAGAAAAAGTGATCAAAAAATAAATTTCTTTTAGCAATTCAACTCCTTAAAAGGTGTATAACAACATGAAGTAGTTGTTGGAGCAAGCAAAGCCTTTGTTCTTGTAATCCTCAACCTTATCCAAGTTGCAGAACTAAGTGGAAAAGGTAAGTTTTAATCCTCTTTTCATATGTTATGGATGGTTCACAATGTGTTGTAGGTGTGGAAATGAATGAAATTCATAAAATATGGTATGTTGAAGTTGAATTTGTGTAGGTGTTGGTTGTGTTGGAGTGATGAACTAATTTTTATTTAATATTTTTGATTGTTGTTGTTATGGATTCTATGATGAAAATGAAGGTTTAATGATTTAAATTGAAGTTGGAGTCGTTTGTAGGTTGTTAGAGAAGATAAGGTGATTTTAATGTAGTTTCTTGTATTTATGAGAATGATGTTGTTAATGGGTGGACTGTTAGTGTAGTATATGAATTTGGAAGAAAGAAATGTGTTGTTGTTGTTCCTATTGAAAATGGAAGGTTTCGGGTGGTGTTGCCTATTGGTTGGACCGTTTGAATATTGTGTGGATTGTTTAAAGTGTTCTTGAGTTTTGTTTGAATGGTTTCGGATTGGTATTTGAATGTATGAGCATTGGCATTGGCTTAATTGTATGTGGTGACTTGATTATAAATGGAATGTTGTCGAATTATGTAGAAAAGAGTTACTAAAGTTAGAATGCGTTTTGAATTACTTATTGATGCTGTTACTATGGTTGTTGGTATTGTTGTTGAAGATTTGGCCGAGTTGAATTCTCGGGGTTGTTGAATTTACAGGGAAAATGCTGCCCAAATTTCTGTAAATAAAGAGCTAGCTTGGAATTGGATTCCTAAGTGCTTATGACTAATGTTTGATGTCTAACGACGTTATTGTAGATCTTGAGAAGCCGAGACTTAAGGTTGGACTAGCTTAGGAAGCGGACGAGGTATGTAAAGCCTAACCTTTCTTTCTTTTGGCATGTCTTAGTTGCAAGTAGGCTATGCTACGAGCCTCGAGGTAACTCTATTCTTGTGATCCGAGCATGTCTACGATTCTCATTCACTTCTTAATATTGGCATTTGTAATGTAATAGAATAATGGTCCTTATGTCTTTGGTATGATTGGATTTCAATTGTTGCATAAAGATTTTTGTTCCTAAAGGGTTCTATGTCGAAAATGGGCCGTAACTTTCGTAGACAGAACCGGATCGCCTCGATATGCTCGTAGAATGTTCTGTAACGTATAATGACTCTAACCTTCATAGGCGGGCTCGGATCGGTTTGATATTTGTCCGTGGGCCCCGAGACTTTCCTTTGTGTAGTGCTAACGACTTTTGAAAGGATTTAGCATGACTATCGTCTTAACCCTCGAGAATCGATTATGTTATATCCCGTATTTTGGTA
>NW_026727626.1:0-66327 GCF_029784015.1 Lycium ferocissimum
TTTTGATTTATGAATAACACAAAGCACCTTTCTTTGTTCTTTCTCTACTACCAACTTTTTATACTAATCTTTCTTGCAAAAATGGGCTACGAATACCCCCTATTTCTACTAGCATCTTTCTTTCTCGTCAACTGCTTTTCTTCACCCGTAATCCTTCATTACTCCAAGATGAAGCATTTCCCTTCTAAAATTCAGAAATACTTCTGAGATCCTAACTCTTCTTCTTGTTTTGACTATGGTCGCAATATGGTCGCAATCTTATCCAAAAACAAGGTCTTGGAACATGAGCAAGTTTCTTGCTATGGGATGGTGTTGTATGCGATGATTTTCGGCCATGTCATTGAACTTGACCTTGTTGCGACGCTTGAAGGGAAGATCGATTCGAATAGGACTTTTCCCGGGCTCCCCATCTCCGAATGCTCGAACCTTTCTCTGAATAACTTCTCTAATTCTCACATCTCGCCCGAATTTGGTAAGTTTTCGAGCTTGACCCATCTTGATCTTTTCCAGTCAAATTTCTCGGTCAAATTCCTTAAGATTCTCTTAAATGCTCGAGTTACGGTCTCTTTATTTACGAGACAATGATATGCTATATGGTATGCTATTTGGACTTTACAATTTTAAATTGCTCCTTATTCGACCCAATTAAGAGAGCTTGATCTTAGTCTAGTAAACATCTCTTCCACCATTCCTCCAAATTTTTCTTCCCATTTAACAACTCTGTTCCGGGTAGATACGGGATTGTATGGGATAATACACGAGGTATTTTTCACACATGGCTGAGCTTGTGGTTATGGGCAGTCATCAACTCGGTGGTCATTTCCCGACGAATGGAACGGTCGTCTCTCGAGTTATCTCTCTTTTCCCGACTTAGTTTTTTGGTGATTTCTGCCCCGAATCTCTTGGTACATTGCTTGTGTTGCGATGCGCAAACCGCATGATTCTTGCAATTTGTCGGGGGAACCGATTCCGAGATCTCTTTGAATCTCACGTGTCTAGAAGTATATGTTCCTTAGAGATAACCAACTTGAAGGATCAATTCCTCTCTTTACAAGTGTTTCAGTAATCTAAAGTTACTTTCGCTATCAAAAACTCCCGAATGAAACAATACTATCTTGGGTATTCTCCCTTCCATCACTACTACATTAGACTTGGGTGTTAACCACTTTTCGGGCGAGCTGAGGATTTACTACAATACATTGACAGATTTTTAGAGGACAACCAGTTCAGGTCCTCTTCCGGGTCACTTGAACCTTGTGAATCTAACAACACTTAATCTTTCATATAACAATTTTAGTGGCAATGTAGATGTCATCTTCTTTTCAAATCTTAAACAACTTGAATGGATGCTCTTTCATATAATAGTATTTCTCGACCCAAAGAGAACAAAGTCAAGTCTACCGGCCCAAATATCTTGTGTCCTTACATTTGTCCGCTTGTGAAGTAAGCACGGATCAGGTTCGAATTAAAAATGGAAGGAAATAACCAAGTAATCATTGAGAAAGCAAAGGAAGATGTTGACACTAATTTACGATTGCTAAACAAACCTTGGAGAACCAAAACTTTTCCAAGATAGAAGTTTAGAATTATTAAACAATCTTAAATGCCCCAAATTAGATGATTTTAGGTGGTATAAAGATATGTTCTTAAGAAAGTTATGATAAGAGAAAGTGGTAATGATTTAAAAAAAGATTTTTTGTTCTTTTATTCCCAAAAAGGTTAAAACCCAAAATCAAGGATAGGTTTAATGGAAGAACCCCATATGAAAATTTTACCTATGAAGATATAATTAGTTATATTAATGAAACAGTTAGATCTATGCACATTTAAAACTAAAACATTTCTTAAAAAAGATCAAAAACTTCAAAGGATTTAGGAAGCTCTTTTCAAAAACTTTGGTTTTTGGGAAAAACCTCTCCAAAAAAAACGAGTAAAATAAAAAAGAAATCACTTTAAAACCTCATTATAGAAAAAAAAAGAATTAGATAATTCTTATAAAAGAAAAGGTTTTAAAAGATCTCCAAAAAAGATTTCGGAGATACGTACGGAGCGTGTGGCAAAACGAGCCACGGATCTAATGAGTGTCGAGTCGTTAATAGAAAGAAGAAGAAGATAAATCATCTCGAAGTTGATGATAAAATAAAAAATGAACTCTACACTATTTTAGAAGATAATGACAACACTTCATCTTCTTCCGGTGGGAAATTAGTGACATCGAAATTGAATCGGACTACGGTTCCGACAACTTGAATCGAAGATTGTGTGTACGGGGAAGTATATGCTGCGGCCCGGAATTCAATCAACGTTGTTACTAAGGAATCAAAGAATTTCTTCTTGACCTTGTCACTCATATCACTAATGAAGAGGCCGTAAAAGAAATATCTAATTGAGTTAAAAAATATTATCATTAATCAATCCAAGAAAAAACCTTCATTCAACCCTTTAATATGAAAAATGTTATGAATAGGTTTTCTTCCAAGGATGAGAAACCTACTATCCAAGATTTACAATATGAATTAATCTCAGAAAAGGAGATTAAAAATGTTAAATCAAGGCTTAATGAAGATTTAAACAATTATCTAATCGACTTATTATCTCGACAAGAAAAGAAACTCTTGCGGTACATAGTGAAGATAATCATTCCAACAATAATGATTCCGTAGATCATCAAGAAAATGATGAAATTATAGAAACATCTAATAATAACAAGATAAAGTGTGAACCCGTAGCAATAGTCAAATCACAAAGCCGGTATGTTCCTATTACTTTGAAAGTTATAAAACATAATGCTTAATAAGTTGGTTTTACGTATTCAGAGCAAGATAAAAACCGCATCGTATGGAAGGATTAATACGTACTAAATATTTGGAAAAAAGTACTTCTAAGTTATACTCGCCACCGGAGAAAACCGAAAATAGATTACAAATTATCGAAAGCCCACAATAATGACGGAATTTGTTTTATCAATAATTTTGTGGTTACCCGAGATATAAATGAACAAGTTATTTTGGGAACCCCATTTATAACTCGATAAAACCTTATTATGCGGATTAGATGCAATCTATACTACCGTATTAGGAAAGGAAATTAGATTTCCTTATTTATCTACCATTTCTCAAGACGAAAGTGATTTTGTTAAATCAAAAACCATTTTCAAAATATGTTTATTGTCTAATAAGATTTCATACTTAAAAGATGAAATTAAGATTAAAAGATTGAACAAACTTTAAAAACCCCGGTGATAGAAAGGAAAATAGCAAGTTTTCAAGAAAACTTGAACGTGAAGTTTGTTCGTAATTACCAAATGCTTTTTGGGAAAGAAAGCGACACATTGTCGTAGCTGTCATATATCGATGGATTCAATGAACAAAGCATCCCTACAAAGGCAAGGCCTATCCAAATGAACCACGAGTTAATGGAAATTGTAAAAATGAAATCAATGATCTTTTGCAAAAAAAGATAATAAGACCTTCTAGATCCTCGAGTTGCTCAAAGATTTTACGTAAATAAAAATGCGTAAAAAGAAAGAGGATCTCCTGTGTTAGTTATTAACTATAAACCTTTAAACAAAATATTACAATGATTAGATACCTGATACCTAATAAAAGAGATTTATTAAAAAGAACTTACAAAGCAAATGTCTATAGTAAGTTTGATATGAAATCAGAATTTGGCAAATACAAGCGTCGAAAAAGATAAATACAAAAAACCGCATTCAATGTCCTTTTGGATAATATGAATGGAATGTTATGCCTTTTGGGTTAAAAACGCCCCTTCTCGAATTCCAGAATATTATGAATAATATTTTTAATCCTTATAGCAATATGTCTATAGTCTATATAGATGATGTATTAATATTTTCTGAGGACATTGATTCTCATTTCAAACACTTAAAAACTTTCTTAAAGATTGTTAAACATCATGGTTTAGTAGTAAGTGCTAAAAAGATTAAATTGTTTCAAACAACAATTAGATTTTTAGGACACGACTTATATCAAGGTACTTATAAACCCATTTGTAGAGTCATAGAGTTCTCTTCTAAATTTCCAGATGAAATTCTAGACAAAACCCAGTTACAGAGGTTTTTAGGAAGTCTTAATTATGTTGCAGACTTTATCCCTAATATTAGGAAAATCTGTGAACCTCTTTACAAGCGTCTTAGGAAAAGCCCAGTCCCATGGAGTCTAGAACAAATAGAAACAGTTAAGAAAATCAAGACTGTTGTCAAAAAACTTCCATGTCTAGGTATTCCAAACCCAGATGCTTTCATGATAGTAGAAACCGATGCTTCTAACGAAGGATACGGTGGAATCCTTAAACAAAGAATCTCTCCAGAGTCTATCGAACAACTAGTTCGTTTCACATTAGGGATCTGAAATCCTGCACAAAAGAATTATAAAATCGTTAAAAAAGAGATTTTATCTATAGTACTATGTATTACAAAATTCCAAGATGACTTGATAAATAAGAATTTTTTATTGAGAGTTGATTGCAAATCAAAGAAAAGAGATTTTACAAAAAGATGTAAAAATTCTTGTTTCTAAACAAATTTTTGCCGCATGGCAAGCTTTACTATCAAGTTTTGATTTTTGAAATTGAATTTTTAAAAGGTGATTTAAACTCTTTACCGTATTTTCTTACAAGGGGAATTTTTACAGGTAAATCATGAGGCCGGAGCCCCAACCTCCCTTTCCCGTAAAAAAAACCCGATAAAAAGCCCAACGATAACAAAGTATTCACCTTAGCTGAATTCCCGAAGTTAACTAGGCCCAGGCCCACATTTCCAATCCAAAATCCAAAATTAATCATTATCGGTTCTATTCCCCAAACAGAACCATCATCACCATTTCAAAGGATGCAACCTTCTACTAGCTCAACAATAGGTAAGGGAAAAATTCAAACCAGTGATTGTTACGAAAACGAAGACCCCGCAGTTTTTTGCTCAGCAACATCCCAACACTCCCCTCGAAAGAAGAAGAAAATAGGCAACTCCCGAAGAGTTCACGATCATTAACAAAGCAATGCTCCCTGTGATAGAATTAGACAAACATTATGAAAACTGGAAGGTTAAGGATCTACTCAGACCTTGCTATACTAATTTTGACTACATTGAAACCAACGATCCTATCAAGACTAGGAGATATTGTGAATTCATCCTGACAGATACAGGATCAATAACGATTGAACATACGATGAATAACAAATACGACCAAGATGGTATTTCATACTCCAAGGTCACCATAAACAAGGTTATCAGCCCTTTTGATTGGAAAGTTGATCACCTACATACTCCAATCGTATTGTCAAAACAACATAGGCCACACCCATAACTACTATGATTATGAATGGGCATGGTACAACTTTTTGTATGTTCGACCCATTTCCCATACATGGTTCGAAATATAGCGAACAAATGTCTAAATCAATAATCCATGTTCTACAATTGGTGGGTAAGATTTGGGGGCAATGAGCTAACAATGCCCAAAAGCTTCCAAATTCATTACGAAAGGTTCCAAAAAGAACAAGAGATTTCCACCTTACCAGATCATATTAAGTTAAAGTATTACATAAGAAAAAGGATTTCTTATATCATCACCGTCTTTTGACACAATTTAAATAACCAGATTAAATATTTAGTCAAAACCATTAAAATCAAAGGATGGACACCTAATCTAAGAATTTAAAAAATCAAGAATCCAAAGCTATCCAAAGAAGAAACAGATCAATCGAATCCAAGGCGGAATTAAAAAGAAGCTCCTAGAAGCTTTAAAATATTGATGACACAACCAAATAGATGTCCAAGAACTATCGGATACAACATCTTACCAGAAGATAATGGCAACATGATGGACCCACAAGGAATGGCCCAAGCATATCTCCATTACCAAGAATTAGGCCAGAAAATTTGCCCTTTCAGTAAAAGTAAGAGGTAAAAGCAAATGGCCGACAACTTTTCAAAAGTTCGTCCAACTTTACAAAAAGCAGAAGGCATCTTTACAAAAGTAGCCGTCCAACTTTACAAAAAGAGAAGTGGCCGACAAACTTTTACAAAAGCAGCCGTCCAACTTTTCAAAAGAAAAAGCAGAAGGCATCTTTAAAGATAGCCGTCCACTTGTAATCATCCAAGAGATGTTAATTATTTTCGATTTCTATATAAGACTCTCAAGTTGTAACTAGACGGGCATTCGAAATTCACCCCCGACTTCGAAATAGCCTTTTCCCCTTCCCTCTCTGTAAAATTCCATGTCTGCTTTCAAAGTTTGAATAAAAAGTCCCCGGCTATTGTACAACGTCTGATTTTGATAAAAGATCGACGTGTAAAAAAATGATTTTGGGACAGGAACTGCTTTATGGATAAAAATGGAAATTTTTTTTTAAACGTAAACTATGATGTTGGACAAAAAAGGACTTGACAAATTTTATGGACATTGAGACAAATTGGGACCGTACATATGGACAATTAATTTGGACTAAAAGAATAAAAAATCTAAAAATGTAAAAAATGGTAAACATATGGACAATAATAGTATGCCAAAGAGATTTTTATAAAACTTAAAACTAAAAGCTGTTTTTCTAAAAAAAACTCGGGTGGGCTTACGTGGTGTTCTACTTTTGTTAACGTCTTCGGGTTTTAACCTAGGTGTTCTAGTCCGAAACTCAAAACGCCCAATTTTGGGCAAAACTCTACCATTTTTTATTTCTTGAAAATGAGTAGTTTTTGCATAAATGACTAGCCTTTATTTGCGGAAATATAAAACAAAAGTAGTTTTTATCAAAAACAATTAATATCTACAAGGCATACTATTAGAACCCGTAGGTCAACCGTATTTTACGAATCCTTTATACCGGGGTGCCTAACACCTTCCCCGGGGGATCACCAGAACCCTTACCCAAACTTTGGTATAGATTGATTTCTTTTAAAACTTAGCCGTTTTAAATGAACCCTTTTCAAACTGATTTTCCTAACTTACCTATAAGTTAGGTGGCGCCTCTAAAAACAATGTCCATTTAGAGCGCCATCCACGTAGAAATATATTTTTTCCTTTTACTCGGTACGATTGACAACCGTACTTTCCTGGGACACTTTTCTTTTTAAATGAGGCAAGTGCAAATACGAATCGAAAAAAATAGAACCGCTACAATGTTGTTGTTATGTCATCTCATTGTTCTGAGTCAACTTTAAGTGCTTATGCTGGGTTCAAGGATAGAAAAGGTGAGAACTTGTACTCATTCCCTGATGGGGGTTTGTATCCTCTATCCTTTCTTTTCCCCTTTTCTGCAATAAGGAACAACGAGAGTGTTGTTGCTTCTATAATAGTTATATGAGGCACGATAATCAAATTTTACACCTTCTACTCCCTCTTTTCGGTCAAATGAAAGGCTGCAACTAAGCCAAATTGTAAAGTGAAGGTTAGAAGGTTATATTATTTGTGCTTATGTTGGCAGGTTTGGTTCAGATAATACTTTTAATTTCTTCTCAAATTAGGGGCCGGGTCTAGCTTATTAGACTCACTATTAATCTTAATACAGTGATGATTTTAGGAAATCTTTACACGATGAAATTCTTGAGTACGAGTAAGATGTATGCCGTGAGATTGATTTTTCTAATTCTACTTCTGTACACAAAATATTGAGAATGTTGAGATAAATCAATATTGAGAATGCAATTATATCATGGAACAAATGCTACAATTTGAAGTTCTTGAGATATATTAACAACGTCAAATTTTACCTTAGAATGTTCTCAATTAATATCTTTATTTTTCCCATCATTTTTAATATTCAAATTCGTAAGCTTAATGAGGTCATTTATGACCGCGCTTCACGCGGATAAATTAACTAGTCTATATATAATATAAAGCTAGGCATAGATAAAGTGATGTGGCACCTCTCTATGGCCTCCATTCCTATTTATCTTTTTTCTCCTTTTTTTGACAATTTTTTTCATTTTTTATGTGCCTCTCCTCTTACGTTATTATTGTATTCATCATTCTTTAAAGCACTTAAATGGTAGAGAGTTATCCAAAATACAATTATGTGATCTAAATGTGAGAGCAATAAAGGGACACGTTCTTTTGGTGGATTTATGTAAAAGAATTTACGTTTTGGTCCAACTTCTCATTTTCTAAAGTTTCAGCTATTTAAATTTTTAGATGATTTCTTTGCTTATAAATACATGTCTTCACCCCTTTTTTTAGCTCAACATATTTTCACTACTCAAAAAAATTTAGAAGATTAGGTGCTCCTAATTTTTATCTTTCCTCATTATTAGTACTATTTATTTCTTTTCCTAGAAACCCTCCATTTGCCTTCGTTGTCTTCCGTTTTGCTTTTTAATCTGTGTTATAGTTTCATCTTTTCTTCTTTCTGGAAGGAAGACTAAACATGTGCTATCAATTAATGTAGAGTTGAAACGTTTTCTTTCAGTGTGATCACTATTAGCTCTATTTGGAGCACTACAAAAGAAACGAACAGAAACTTTTAATTATAACTATAGACTCATTAACCATTTAGCAGGGGTTATAGAAATAAAGAGTTAGATTATGGAGGTGGACAATATAATGGCTTGTGGGGAAAGGAGAGAAGACAAGCATAGGGAGTACGAATTTTCTTGTAACGGAGTTATTGGAGTTTTATGAAGTGTCTTGTCATTGCTTCCTCAGGTTGTTTAGGTTTCTCTCCTAATTTCATTTTTTTTTTTTTTTTGGTATATTATGTAGTGTTTAATTTGGTTGCAATAGCACCATATGAAGAAGATAGAGTTAAATACAACTTTATGAGTTTTGCATCTAATTATACGTGATGAACATGACAAGTTTTTATTTTATATTATTGGATAAATATGAAATAAGTGTTAAAATAATTTTATTTTACGTATTACCGTATAAACGTTCATATTGAGAAGTTCCGTGTTCGTACTTGAATAAAAACTTCATATTGTTAAATCAACATGATCTACTTTTATTACGGGCCAAACTCTTACTATTGGCATGTTATGTATATCCCTCAAGATAACTATTTGTTAATCTATAGTGTTAACACTTGCAAGGACAATATCATGACAATGTGTCCGGCTTTACAAATTGAAGATTCTATAAAAGATAATAATGAAGTACATAATTTGCTCTCGGACTAGATATTATTGCTACAGAAGGAAGTTCATAGTTTAAACAAGAAAAAACGTAGTTTTGGAAAGTTTGAATTTTCGGCGAAGAGATTTTTAAAAGTCAACAACAAACAATGTCTAATAACTTTGTTTCCCATTTTTAATGTTTCAATCTTTCTTCTATGCATGTTTGCGTCATTTCAGCTTTATCATCGAACCATCTATATTTATTCCTCAAAAACATTATTTGTATAAAACTAGAAAAATGTATGTAATACTTTTATTTGAGTTTATTGTTATTATTATTATATTTTATTTTAAAATATGTAGTCTCTTCTAATACATTTGAATTTTTTGTCCAAAAAATAAAATAAAATAGTCATATGTATGCTTATGTTATATATTTATTATTTTTTAGTTTTGGTATTACAAAATTAATATCCTTTGTACATCAACTAAATTAGTAAATGGATGGCGGAGTTATTGGAATTTTATGAAGTGTCTTGTCATTGCTTCCTCAGGTTGTTCAGGTTCCTCTCCTAATTTCTTTTTTTTTTTTTTTTTGTAAATTATGTAGTGTTTAATTTGGTTGCAATAGCACCATATGAAGAAGATAAGAATTAAATACAACTTTATGAGTTTTGCCAACATGATCTACTTTTATTACGGGCCAAACTCTTACTATTGGCATGTTATGTATATCCCTCGAGATAACTATTTGTAAATCGGTGGTGTTAACACTTGCAGGGACGATATCATGACAATGTGTTCGGCTTTACAAATTGAAGATTCTATAAAAGATAATAATGAAGTACATAATTTGCTCTCGGACTCGATATTATTGCAACAGAAGGAAATATATTTAAACAAGAAAAAACAAAGTTTTGGAAAGTTTGGAAATTATTTTCGCGAAGAGATTTTTAAAAGTCTACAACAAACAATGTCTGATAACTTTGTTTCCCATTTTTATTGTTTCAATCTTTCTTCTATGCATGTTTGCGTCATTTTAATTTTATCATCGAACCATCTATATTTATTCCTCAAAAACACTATTTGTATAAAACTAGAAAAATGTATGTAATGCTTTTATTTGAGTTTATTGTTATATTTTATTTTAAAATATGTAGTCTCTTCTAATACATTTGATTATTTTGTCCAAAAAATAAAATAAAATCATATGTATGCTTATGTTATATGTTTGTTATTTTTTAGTTTCGGTATTACAAAATTAATATCCTTTGTACATCAACTAAATAAATTTCTACTATATAGAAGAGTGAGTTTTACTCACTCTTCGTCGTCCGTCGTGGGCCCCTCCCCATAAATAAAAAATTTTGGCCCCCACCCCCATAAACACCCCCATAAATTAAAAAAAAAATCCCCCCCCCCCCCAAATATTAAATAGGCCCACAAAAATAAAAAATAAAAAATTGTAAAAAAAAAAAAAAAATTTGGGTCCCCCCTAAAAAGTGAAACCCATCACATCCAAACTCACGGGAAAAAAAATTAGACCCCATATTAACAAAATCAAGCAATATTAAAAAAAAAAAAATGAATCCCGTATTAAAAAAAAATAAACAATGTTAAAAAAAAATTGTGGGCCTCATATTAAACACCATGCGTATCAATAGCAAACACTAATATAATAAAGTTTTAAATACGGAGCACAAACTACAATGTTATATTAATCGTGCTTTGAACATAGTATCCCATATTGACAAAATCAAGCAATATATATATAAAAAAAAAAGAGTTAATCTCATATTAAAAAAATAAACAATGTCAAAAAAAAAAGTTCGACTTTGTATTCTTAGCAAACACTAATATAATAAAGTTTTAGATACGGAGCACAATAAAATGAGTTAAACGAAAAATATTTACTAAAAATTTAAAAATAGAAGTTCTTCATGGCCCCATATTAAACACCAACCAGTATTAAAAAAAAAAAAAAAGAAGAAAAAAAAGTGGAACCCACCACATCCAAACTCTTCGGAAAAAAATGTGGGCCCCATATATATTAAACAACAACTAATATTAAAAAAAAAAAAATGAATCCCATATTGAAAAAACAAACAATGTTAAAAAAAAGTGCTTAGAAAATCAAACAATTAAATCAATAATGATGATTTATTGCCATATGCGTATCAACCCATTAGTGGGAGCACATGAAATTATTGTACAAAGAACATACTTAAAATACTTATATATTAAAATAAGATAGAATTTAATTACTTTTTCATTTTTCCTTACTCTAATAAATGTGAAAAGAGATTAATGTCATAAAAGAAAAAATAATATTAAATAGAGATCAAATAATTAATAAGGTAAATTAGTGAAATTCTAATTCTAATTGACGTTTCCTTAAAAAACATGTAAAAAACAACATGACAAGTAAAATGAGTTAAACCAAAAATATTTACTAAAAAATAAAAAATAGAAATTTTTCATTTAAATAGAAAATCAAATTTCTACTTCGTTTCATCTTAAACATATAAAATTAATATAATAATTTGAATTAGAATTATCCAAATCAAATTTTGATAAAAAAAATTATATGTATTACTTTACTATTACTACTGTATAGAAGAGCCGCTTTATAGAGGCAACATCGCCATCCGTATTCGGTCCTATTTTTTTACTTAAGAGTAAAAAAAATCCTTTATATTACCAACTCTTCTAAAAAGTAGATAGAAATGCTTTATTATGTTTATTATGTTTACTAAAATAAATATACTTAAAATATATATATTTAAAAAATAACATACAATTTAATTACTTTTTTTATTTTTATTCTTACTCTAATAAATGTGAAAAGAGATTAATATCAAATGAAGATCAAATAATGAATAAGATAAATTAGTCAAATTATAATTCTAATTCGCGTTTCCTTAAAAAACCATGCAAAAGACAACATGACAAGTAAAATGAGTTAAACCGAGAATATTTACAAAAAATTAAAAAATAGCATTTCTTCGTTTAAATAAAAAATTAATTTCTACTTTGTTTCGTTTCAAACATGTAAAATTAATTTAATAATTTGAATTAGAATTATCCAAATCAAAATTTGACAAAAAATAATAAGTATTTTACACTTTTAAATTAATCGAATTAAAATTGAAAGTATCAACTGATGCTTAAATATTGCTATTATTTTATCTCAAAGAGAAGAAAATAGTTTTCTTTTAAACAAATCTTCTCTTTTAAAAAGTATTAATAAATTTTCGTAGCAAACACGAATAAAATAAAGTCTTAGATACGGAGCATAAACTACAATATTATATTAATCGTATTTTGAACATAGTATATATATATATACAACTACAACTACATAGATACACTATAATCCGAAATGTTGGGCCCGTGCTGCCATCTAGTACTATCAGAAAAGTGGGCTAAAAGGTACGGACTCATTTTTGTTTTCACTTTCCATCTACACAAAGAAAAATAGAATCATATTAGTGCTTTTGATATGTCGTTATCTCCAATCTCAATGAATGAATGAAGTCAAGTCCTCATGTGGAGCTATTGTCCAGGATAAAGAAATAAATAAATTACATTACACAATAAAGTCAAGTTATCATGCTTTGTCAGTGATAAAAAAATTGCTCGGATATTACCTTACTGTTAGGCTTTATCCATTAAAATATTTATGCTTGTGGGGATAAGAACACTGGAAACTTTTGCAGGGAATAAAATTATAAGGTAATTTTTGCTAACATATTCTTCCTCGTCCCACTTTTGTTTTCACTTTCCATCTGCACAAAATAGACTACCTTTGATTGGTTGTTCATCGATCAATCACATACGAATAGTCCACTTAGGTTGTCTATTCATAATTAAAAAAAAGAAGATGACATCGAATAATGCACATCTTTTTGGAATTCTAAAAGACATCATCTATCATCTGGCATAAGAATAGTCCGCTTGGGTGGTCATTTCGTGACAGAGGCGTAAGACATTATAGAGTAATAGTGCAGCGGAAAAATTAGTGGCGTACCTCCAGCCATTGTTTCGGAACCGTCGTAATCGGTATCAACGTTGTTGGCGTCGGTTTCCAATTCCAGTGGGTCTTCTAAGCACTCAACCCTCACTCTTTAGATGGTATGGAGTTTTAGAGAAAGTTGTGCTTAGGGACCTTTTAACCGGATGTATTCTATTTATAGATGTTCTCCATCAAGAACTTCTAATAGCAGTTACAAACAAGATGGGCAGCAGGTTTAGGAGGTTATGGGCAACATGGCAGTTGCATTGGGAGAAGGAGTTGTAATGCCATGGAAGTTACGGACCACATTTTAGATAATACCAACATTCTCCCACTCGGTCCGTATACTTTAATCCCATAAGTGAAACATAATACATGAATCATGGCGATGGTTTCTCTAAGAGTGAGTAGTATCTTCCATGTATCACAATGCATTATGCCTCTAAGCCTCAGCCCATATTACTTAACGAATAAACTCAATGTTTATTCTAGGTCCATATTTAAGGATATTTACCAAAATAAAACCAAATGTGCACACAGTAACAAATACGAGAAATATCATATGAAATAGAGTTTCATAAACATTTGTTGTTACAATGAAATTGTACATAGTGGAACTAAGTCCCATTGTGACTACATGATCCTTAAATTTCTGAGGTGGCATGCCTTTAGTTAAAGGATCAGCTAAAATCAGTTCAGTGCTAATGTGCTTAATGACCACTTTCTTATCTTTAACATGTTTTCTTATGGCAATATACTTGATGTCGATATGCTTGCTTCGACTACCACTTTTGTTATTCTTAGCCATAGAAACAACAGCTGAATTGTCACAATATAATATTAATGGCTTAGAGATAGAGTCGACAATTCTAAGCCCATAAATGAAATTCTTCAACCATACACCATGTGAGGAAACCTCAAAACAAAAAACTAACTCAGCCTCCATAGCGGAAGTTGTAATTGAAGTCTAATCGGCACTCTTCCAAGATATAACTCCACTGGCTAAGATAAAATATGTATCTTGAAGTTTATTTGGATGAATCAACATCTAACAAAGTCTAAATTAGAGTATCTAATGGCTTTCAAATCATCTGATCGTTTGTCTATTAGCATGTTGTCTTTTGTACCTTGACGGTATCTTAAGACTTTATTTGCAGTTTTCGAGTGGTCAATACTTGGATTGCTCTGATATCTTCTTAACATTCCAACAGCAAATGCAATGTCAGGTCTTGTACAAACTTGAGCATACATCAAGCTTCCAACAACAGAAGCGTATAGAATATCTTTTATTTATTCCCTCTCAAGAACTACACTTGGTGAACAATCTTTCATCTGATACCTCTGTAGAATTTTACTGATATAGGCTTCTTAAGATAGACCTAAGGTAACTTGACGTCTATCTCGATAAATCTTAATATCAATGACATAAGACGCATCACCTATGTTTTTCATATCAAAATTCTTGGAGAGAAATTGTTTCACTTTATGTAGCATTCCCTTATCATTGGATGCAAGCAAGATATCATCCACATATAGAACTAAGGAACAAATTTTACTCCCACTGACCTTCAGGTATATACATTGATCCATAATGTTCTCAAAAAAGTCAAATGAAAAGATAACATTATGAAATTTTAAGTACCACTGACGGGAGGCTTGTTTTAGTCCATATATGGATTATTTTTTTTTTAGCTTACACACCAATTGCTCACCATTACTAGAGGAGAATCCTTGTGTCGTTTCATATAAACCTCTTCCTCTAGATCACCATTGAGAAATGCGGTTTTCACATCCATCTGTTGCAATTCTAAGTCAAAATGGGTTAGTAATGCCAATACGATGCACAAGGAATCCTTTAGACACATGAGAAAAAGTCTCTATGTAGTCAATTCCTTCCTTTTGAGTGAATCCTTTGGCAACGAGTCTTGCTTTATATCTTTCTATGTTGCCTGATGAGTCTCTTTTAGTTTTAAAGACCCATTTACATCCAATGGATTTTACACCATTAGACAACTCGACAAGATCCCAGGCTTCGTTACTTTTCATGGAATTCATCTCTTCTTTCATGGCATTGTACCACAATTCTGACTCTTTGCAACTCATGGCTTGTGAAAAAGACTCAGGATCATTTTCGATTCCAATGTCAGATTCTTGCAAATACACAACGTAGTCACTAGGAATTGCTGATTTTCTTTATCTATTAGATCTCCTTAATGTTATGCCAAAATTTTCCTGAGGATAATGTTGTTCAACTTGTTCAACAATTTCTGGAATTTCTTAAACAACTTGATCTATTGGAATATTTTCAACAACTTGTGGAATTTCATTGATCAAATGCTCAACACCCGGTTGTACTTGAGGGGTGTTCTGAACGATAACCAATCTTTCTCTTGAAGTAGAAGGTTGATCTCTTACAGAACTATATTATGTAATTGATCGCTCCCACTAATTAAGCCATTCTCAAGAAACTTTACATTTCTTGATTTCAGAATACTAGTGTTGTTAGATGGACAATAGAATATGTATCCTTTAGACCTTTCGGCATATCTAATGAAATACCCACTAGTAGTCCTAGGATCCAGCTTCTTTTCTTGTGGGGACTAGATTATAATTTGGCAGGCATCCCCGTACGCGTATATATGTCAAACTCGATTTTCAACCATTGAACAATTGAAAAGGTGTCTTCGAGACAGCCTTAGTTGGAACTCGATTTAATATATACATTACCGTCTTAAGAGATTCAATCCATAAGGACTTAGGTAGCTTAGAGCTACTTATCCTACTACGCACCATGTCCAATAAAGTTCAGTTTCTTCTTTCTGCTATACCATTTTGATCTGGAGAATCAGGCATAGTGTATGGGAAACAATCCCATTTTATTGAAGAAACTTCGCAAATGGACCTTGTGCTTGTCCATCCTCAGTGTATCTACCGTATTACTCACCACCTCTATCAGTTCTCACAATCTTAATTTCCTTTCCGCATTGTTTCTCTACTTCAGCCTTGAAAACTTTAAAGACCTCTAATGCTTCGCTTTTATTATAAAGCATGTAGAGATACATGTATCGTGAGTAATCATCTATAAAGGAGATAAAGTATTTCTGACCATATGCGTCCATGTCTGGACAACATATTTCTGAATGTATGATTTGTACTATGGTTGAACTCCTCTTGGCACATTTCTTTGACTTATTGGTCTACTTGCCTTTAATGCAGTCCACACAAGTACCAAAATTAGTAAAATCTAAAGTACTCCATCATTTACTAATCTCTTAATTCTATCTACAGAGATATGTCCTAATCTCTTGATGCCACAAAATAGAGGAATTCGAAATGTGGATTGTTGAAGAAGAATCAATCCACCACGTGTTATAATTAACATCAGCCATATTACCTTCATAACATACAAGAGAGATTGAAGTCATGAATGCACTTTCTCCTGTTTCCATTAGCAATCGAACCTCCTCTTGAACACACACATGGCCATAAGTTCATTAATAGACCAATTATCCTTATTTGTGTTATAGGAGATCTTAAAGGGTTGTACTGTCACGACCCAACCCGTCATGACTGGCACCCACACTAACTCCTAGTGGGCGAACCAACACATAAGCCATCTATTCATTCAAGTCCATTTTTATATTAAACAATTCATTCAGTTATTAACCATTCAAGTACAAGATAAATCAAATTAAGTCATGCCATAAAACAATGAAGTAAATGCGAAAATCCTAACTATTACAAACCCCAAAAATCCAAAAGTCAGCGTACAAGGACTCTAATCTAAAACATGTCTAAGGAATGTAAACTGTAACGACCCGTTTGGCCGTTATAGTCTTTTTGGCATTTTCGCCCATTTTCGAGCATTGATTAGCTCACTTTTGACTCGAGGGGACCGTTGACACACTTCCCGAGGTGTCTAGATCGAATTTGGACAACTTTTGTGAAATATAGGCTTAAAGTAAAAAATGATTGATCCAAAGTTGACTTTTGGGTAAACGAACCTTTTTCGAAATTCCGTCGATTTCGAGAGATCCGGATGATCGTTTAGAAATTCTTTGTGTATTTGTTTCGGTTCCCGATGCACTCAGATGCATTTCGGGACTTGCGTTGGGAAATTGGAATTAAGGCATCGAAGGTTGACTCGGTCAACGAGGCCTCCGTTGGAAATTTCGAGGCCACGAGCGCGTTTGTAGTGTATTTTTATGTGGTCAGTGTGTATGGTTTGTGAGCAGATGGCCTCGAAAATGGACCGGGATTTCGATTGAAGACTTAGAAAAATCTGGGGATTCTAGTACCTAGTGCCTGCTATGGCGGCACCGGTGCCGTCCTAGCGGCACCGCTGTTGCGATGTGGTGGCCGCTGGGACGGCTATACGTATTGTTGGCCATACCGTTATGGCGGACTCACAGGCGCTGTAGCGGTGCTATGGCGGTGACGGGACAGTGATTTTCATTAAGTGTGATTTAAATAAGCCTTAGACCCTCATTATTTCGCACTTCGAAATTTGAGTTTTGGGGAACAGTTCTTGGAGATATTTTGGAGACATTCTTGGAGGTAAATCTTGCTTATTCCTTTACTCTTCCTTAATCACAATCCTCCTAGAATTCCCCCTTCCCTCTAATAACCCCTTAGTAATGGAAGTTGAAAGAGGGTTTTTGATGAACTTTTCCTTAGGCTCATGTATGAGAAAATTGATGATGTTTATATTAGATCTTGATGAATCTAAGCTTATTAATCATATATCTTTCATTTCTAGTTTTAAATTTCGGAATCGAAGACTTAGGGTTTATACCCAAATTGGGGGTTTTGCTTGAAATTAGAAATTAGGCTAATCTTTGAGTTAAATCAATAATTAGTGGTTGAGTTAAGATCACCTAGTGCTTAATTGGATAATTTACTTCCGAATTTCCCGTTTTGCCCTTGTGGGCCCGTTTTTCCAATTTCTAGGGTTAGAATTGACCTAAAATGAATAGTAGCAAAATTAGTATCATTCCTCATGATTTCTAATCTAGATTTCGATTATGCTTAGACTACTTTAGTTCTGAAGTTCAGAGGAAGGGCAAGGCAAATGAGTGAGTTATTGGTGTTGCGGTTCGACCATCTAGGTAGGTTATGGCTTACCTTTGGTGAGACTTCGTATAGAGAAACACATATTTAGATTATATTGTCGGAGACAGCATGTGGACCTTCGGGTGTGAAGTCAGGTTGGATATTGCCTTGGGTTGGGCCCTGTTGTGTGTTTGGGGCTAGCCACCCCGTTATGTGTGATTTAATTGTTCTATTATGCCGACTTGATGCCATAAGTCATTGGTAGATATTGGGTTCTGTTCTATCATCTTGATTATGATATAGTTGGAATACCTACTGTTGGTATTTGTACTCGGATATATTATTGGCGCACCCACTGTTGGTACTTGTGATTCAGTTATATTATTGGCATACCCACTATTGGTATTTATGATTCGTTTACATCGTTGGTGTACCCATAGTTAGTACTTGTGATATTGAGCCTGATTTTTTTTTAGGTAAAACCAACCAGCCTGATGCTGTTGGATTTTATTAAAAAACAATCAAGATATTTACAGAACAAAGGGAAAGAAACTGAAAATAAACTATACTACTCTATCCTAGGAAATCAAAAAAGCTTAAGCCTTATACGAACAGCCAAGTACAAAAATGAAGGAACTGCAAACAAGAACTCTCCTTCTTTGGATTGATGCCATTATCAGTCACCTCAAGCTCTCACCAGGTGCTATGGTATCAAATCTCACTGAAAATCTTTCAAGAAGAGGTGTGGTACGAAGTTCCTCATAGTTGCTGTCCTTGTCGTCCAATATCCTTGATCAATCTTACTCACGTGGCCTACGCCGAATGTTTGTAACTGGATTAGGTAACTAAAGAGATCCTGTTAGTAGGATGAACATTTCTGTTAATACCACACACTAACAAGGATAACCTTAGTTATCTGACCAGGTCCACAACAATCAGACCAAGTTGTTTGCATGAAACTTTACTTCATTGAGAAACTAAACCATGTGTCTTCATTTGTTGGCTTGTATACAGAAGTCAGATATGTAACAGTGTTTCAACCGGTTCTCTATTTCCGTAAATCTTGCATCGAAGTTAGGCATCATCATCTTATCACTATTGAGAATCTTCTTTGCACCCGCCGGCAATTCAAACAAATGAATGAAATTGAGTTGTACCGCAAAATCAAAAACCAAGTTAGCTAAAAAACTGGCACCGCATTGCCTTCCCTAAGGATACGAGCAACCGCACTTGCCCCTTATTCCTCCAAAACTTGATCTTGCTAACTTCCATACTGATCTTTCGTGGAATCTCCCATACTCCTTGAATGATGTTTATCATGGATAAAGAATCTGATTCAATCATTATAGGCACTTGTATCATTTTTAATGCGTAATTCAATACCATCCAATATAGCCACAGTATTCGATGTAATATTTGTTGTATCGCCTATTCTTCTTGCCCCAAAGATATATCAAAGTTTCCAACATCATCTCTAATGCAGATGCACCAACTTACCCCGGATTACCCCTAGAGGCCCCATCTATATTGAGCCTAATTATTGATGTGATTCATGTATTGCACACACTCTCATTTTCATGATAAATTGTTGAGATATTGATGATTATTGATGTGATTCATGCATTACACGCACTCTCATTTTCATGATACATTGTTGAGATATTGATGATATTTTATGAAACATTGATGAGCTGGGTTCAATTTTACTTAAGTGACGTGAGATGGCCGATGTATGATGTTCATCCCGAAATCGTTGATTAAGTGAGATTGATACTTGATAAACTCTTTTACTTGAGTGATGTGAGATGGACATCGTCCGATGATCAATTTCTGAATCGTTGTTGCATGGCCAATATCCGATGTTAGTCCTAGAATCGTTGTTAGTGCATGGACGCCTCGTGTCCCCCAGGGTGGTACCGGTGAGAACCCCCCAGTGGGCAAGGATACGGTGGTCCCGTCTGTCTGTCGGGAAAAGATCCGGGACGGGTGGCACTTAGACTTCGTGAGTCACGCTGTCATATCCTCACCCCCGATCAAATGTGCCTTCTCTTATATATACATTAGTATTTCTTGTTCTCTTATTTTCAATCATTGAATCATCATTTTGTATCCCAATTTCACCGAGAAGATCATATTAACTTCTCACCACAACAATATCAAACTATAGGTTCCAACACAATGAATAGTGGCACGAAGCCCACACAGTCACACAATCATTTGCATATAGGAGTTCAACCACACACACATCATGTTTGAAGACTAGACATGCTTTCTCCTATCGAATTCACAATACATACAATCAACTAATCAAAGTCTAACTCAAGTAGATCGTAACCTACCTCAAACATAGAGCTGGAACAATGCGAATCATTCTACTACAGCTTTCCCCTTTCTTAAAGCCTTGGAACGCTCAAAGTCTAGAAATTAGAATGCTCAATAAGTCATAATTGCTCTACTCACAAAATCAATTCAAGAACACCCTTCCCTTTAGCCCCCATTTCAATGGGTGAGTGATTTCTAGGTGTAACACAACCTAACAATTGCCTTAGCAACCACCAATCATCAATTTATAAAGCTATTTAATCAAAACATCAATTACAAGCAGTGTCCATGGTCAAGCTACCATTTTTATGAAACCTTAAGCCTCAATTTACTTAGTATATGGCTGTAATGGTTCAATTCTTGATTCAAAGGAGATAGCCCAAGCCATTAGATGATAAACACATGATAACAACCATAACCCATCAACTATAGAAGGTCTATTAGGTTCTAGGGTTACTACTTCTAATTTACCATTGTAGACCCACAAAAGGATAATAACGTAATGATGGAAGGAGTGGTTGGCACTTACGTCTCAAGAATATTCTTGCCCTAGCTTGGAAATTCGCCCTAAGTTCTTGTGGGGAAATGTTTTGGAGTTTTATGAATAAGGAATTCGGAACTAAGTGTTTAAAAACCGAGATTCTGCCCCCGTCGACCACTGCGGTGGTCAAACTACCACTGCAGCGGTCTCGCTATAGCACCCAAGTACCCGCTATAGCGGACCAAAAGGAAACTGACCTCCGCCATAGCGGGCCTGATCCCGCTATATAGGTTCTGTGCCAGCCATAGTGGACACTGGAGACACCGACTGACCGCTTGGTGCGAGAAGCTCACCGCTATAACGGTTCTGCCGTAGCGGTACCTATCCCGCCGCAGCGGTACCACTGAGACAATAGGCTCGCAATTTTTCCCAGTTTTTTCTCTATCACCCAACATTTCATCCGAGGCCTCAGAAACCCAACAAAACATGCACGTAGACATAAAAACACCATACGAACTCACCCGTGGCCTCGAAATTCCTAACGGAGTTCTAATTTTCTACGTCATCCCCCAATGGACTCAACACCATCAAACAACAATCACAAACAAGTCTAGTTTTCAGTTCTTAGACTTATACAATCGAGTTTCTATTAGCTCATTCTACCCTTGGGAAGGTTCTATTTGGTGGGGCGATCCTACATTTTCCATAACGACCGGGAGGGTCGTTACATCAGATATCAATTAAAACACCATTCGTCCCGAAATGGACAAGGATGAGGAATCTAGGAAAAGTTACCTCACTCGGCGAAAAGCTGAGGATACTTGCTACGCATATCTGATTCTGTTTCTCAAGTAGCTTCCTCAACGGGGCAATTCTTCCACTGAACTTTCACGGAGGCTGTTTCCTTGGACCTCAACTTGCAAACATCCCTATCTAAGATAGCAACTGGCTCTTCCTCATAAGTCAAGTTCTCATCTAGCAAAACTGAATCCCAACGGATTATGTATGAACCATCGTCATAGTACCTCTTCAACATCGAAGTGTGAAATACCGGATGAACACCTGATAGACCCGGAGGTAAATCCAACTCATAAGCTATCTCCCCCACATGTTTGAGAATCTCAAACGGCCCAATGTACCTCGGGCTAAGCTTGCCTTTCTTCCCAAACCTCACCACACCGTTCATGGGTGAGACTTTCAACAATATTTGCTCTCCCTCTCCAAACTCAAGATCTCAGAATTTACTGTCCGCATATTCCTTTTGCCAACTTTGTGCTGCCAGAAGCTTAGCTTAACTTACCTTCACCTTCTCTAAAGACTCTCTCAGAAGGTTCGAACTCCAAGGTTTCACCTCAAACGCATCAAACCACCCAATAGTATACCTCCTTCCATACAACGCCTCAAATGGAGCCATTTCAATGCTTGAGTGGTAGCTATTGTTATATACAAACTCGGCCAATGGCAAGAACTGATCCTAATGACCACCAAAGTCTATCACACAAGCCCGAAGCATATCTTCAAGAACATGAATAGTCCGCTCGGACTGCCCGTCAGTCTGAGGGTGGAAAGCTGTACTAAGGTCCAATTTAGTACCCAATTCCACATGCAAATGCTCCCAAAATCTAAATGTGAACGTTGTGCCCCTGTCGGACACAATGGAGATAGGAACCCCATGTAGCCTAACCACCTCACGAATGTAGATCTTAGCTAACTTCTCCGCGTCATAAGTTATCCGCATCGGAATAAAGTGGGCAGACTTAGTCAACCTGTCAACAATAACCCAGATAGAATCAAACTTCTCCAATGTCTTCAGAAGTCCAACCATGAAATCCATTGCTATTCTTTCCCACTTCCACTCAGGAATGGGCATCCTCTGAAGTGTACCCCCAGGTTTCGATGTTCATACTTTACCCGTGGCGCTCAAACACTGAGCAACAAACTCCACTATATCACGCTTCATCCTAATCCACCAGTAGTGTTGTCTCAAATCGCGATACATCTAAGTAGCGCCAGGATGAATGGAATACCTCGAACTGTGAGGCTCTATTAGAATAGTCTTAATCAAATCACCCACACGTGGCATGCAAACTCGTTCCTTAATCCGTAACACCCTCTATTCATCAATAACGGCCTCCTTGGCCTCACCACGCAACACCTCGTCACGAATTTTACACAACTTAGCATCCTCAAACTGCTTAGCTTAATCTGCTCCAGAAATGATGACTGAGCCTCAACACAAGCCAACACCCTGGCCATGTTAGAAATATCCAGCCTCATAAAACTGTTAGCTAGAGTCTGAACCTCTCTAGCTAACGAACGCTCCGAAGAGATCAAACGAGCGTACTTTCCATACTAGCCGACTTCCTGCTCAACGCGTCGTGCCCACTACATTTGCCTTACCGGGATGATACAGAATGGTGATATCATAATCTTTCAACAGTTCCATCCATCTCCACTGCCTAGAGTTCAGATCCCTTTGAGTGAACACATGTTGCAAACTGCGGTGGTCAGTGTACACCTCACAATGGACACCATACAAGTAGTGCCTCCGCATTTTCGGTAGCCACAAGAGACACCACCGGGGCCGGCTCTAAGTCATGAATAGGATAGTTCTTCTCATGCACTTTCAACTGCCGCGACGCATATGCAATCACCTTCTTTTCCTGCATTAAAACAACACCCAAACCAGAACATGAAGCATCACAATAAACAACAAAATCCTTGCCCTCCACGGGCAATGCTAGAATAGGCGTTGTAGTCAACAATGTCTTGAGCTTTTGAAAGCTCTCCTCATACTCGTCGGACCACTGAAACGGTACCTCTTTCTGAGTCAAACGGGTCAAATGATAAGCAATAAAGGCAAACCCTTTCACAAACCAACGATAATAGCTAGCGTACCCACGAAACTATGAATTTCGATTCATTTGACGTGGGCTTAGCTTATTCCCCTCGATCGCCCGAATTTTTGCGGATCCACCATAATACCTTCCTTCAAAATTATATGCCCCAAGAAGGACACAGAAGACAACCAGAATTCACACTCGGAGAATTTAGCATACAACCTCTTCTCCCGCAATACCCCAAGAGCAATCCTCAAATGTTTCTCATGCTCCTCCTTACTTCTAGAATACATCAGGATATCATCAATGAACACCATTACAAAGGAGTCTAGGACAGGCTTAAAAACACTGTTCATCAAATCCATGAATGCAGCTGGGGCATTAGTAAGCCCGAAAGACATAACCAAGAACTCATAGTGTCCATACCTGGTCCGGAAAGCTGTCTTAGGAACATCCTACCTTTCTCGAATCTTTAAATGGTGATACCACGACCTTAAGTCAATTTTAGAGGACACGAAGCTCCCCGTAACTTGATCAAACAAGTCGTCAATACGGGGATGGATACTTGTTTCTACGATTACCTTATTCAACCGACGGTAATCAATACACATATGCATAGACCCATCCTTTTTTTAACAAACAACACGTGGAGCACCCCGGAGAGGCACTCAAAGCGAATAAACCCTTACTCAAAAGATCTTGAAAGCCGTTCTTTCACGTTCCCGCAGTTACATTGGCACATCATCCTATAAGCGGAATAGAGATGTGACGAGTCCCACGGGTCTAAATCAATCCGAAAATCAATGTCACTGTCAGGTGGCATACCTGGCAAGTCCGCGGGGAACACATCCGTAAACTCGCGTATCACTGGAACTGAATCAATAGATGGAGTATTTGCACTAGTGTCACGGATATGTGCCAAATAAGATACACAACCCTTCTCCACTAGTTTCCTAGCACGAATGAAGGATATGACTTTCTTAGGGAGGGGATTAAGGTTACCCTTCCACTCAAGTCTAGGTGCCCCGGGCATAGCTAAGGTGACGATTTTAGAGTGACAATCAAGAATGGCATAATGCGTGGACAACCAACTTATGCCCAAAATGACATCGAAATATACCATATCTAGGATCATCAAATCCGCCTAAGTACTATATCCCATAAATGTAATCGCATAAGAAGGGTAGATGCTATCTACCACCATCGAATCCCCAACTGGAGTAGATACATAAATAGGGGCATCAAGAGTATTACACATCATATCCAAACCCACAACAAAATATATAGACACATAAGAAAAGGTAAAGCCCAGATTAAATAAAACAGAAGCCATCCGTTCATAAACTAAGATAGTACATGTGATGACAGCATCAGAGGCCTTAGCCTCGGGTCTACCTGGGAAAGAGTACAAATGACCGCGCCCTCCTATAGCCTGCGAACCACCTCGATTACCCTGTCCAATCTGAGCCCAGCCCCTGCTGGGCTGCTGTCCGCCTTTGCCTGCCTGAGGACTACCTCGGTTAGGCTGAGCGCCACTCTTACCCGCGGTGTGGCTGCCTCGCCCTGCCGTGCACGGTCCTTACCTTCTCTATCTGGTGCAAATAGAGCTCGGGGCACGACATCGAGTCCCCCGTTCTATCCCGTCCGAGCTTTGGGGCAATACCTCTTAATATGCCCTACCTCACCGCACTCGTAACATGCACGGTTCAGCGTAGGTCGCTGAACAGAAGCTGATGAGGCAATTTAACCCCCATATGACACGAAGGATCGATAATTGTCCCCGACGGGCCCCCGCGAAACCCGCGTAGCGGACTGAACCGGACGTCCTGAATACACCTGTGATCTCTGACCCCTCGAGAAGGAGTTGCTGAAATTCCCACCCCTTCGGGCTTTCTTCTTTACATGCTTTGCATGACTCTCCTGTCTGATCCCCTCAACAACACAGACGTGCTCTACTACCTCCTGGAATGAAGCCCCAGTGGCTACAAGCTGAAGAGCTAATAGTTAAAGTCTAGTGTTCAATCCTTTTACGAAACGCCTGATCCTCTCTCTCTCTCTCTCAGTAGGCAGCAACTGAAGAGCATAGCGGGACAAAGAATGGAAACGGGACTCGTAAATAGCAACAGATGAGTTTTCCTGATCAATTTTAGCAAACTCATCCTTCATTCGGTCCCTCGGAGTATGCGGAACATACTTATCTAGGAACACTGAATAGAACTAAACCCAAGTCAATGGAGGTGACCCAACTGGCCTGCACTCTACATATGCCCTCCACCATAACTTGGCATCACCCAAAAACTGGAAGGTCACAAACTCCACACCGTACTTGTCCACAAATTTCCATCTTACGGAGCACGTCATGAAAATCTATGATGAACTCGTACGCATCTCTCGACTCGGTACGTTAGAATACGGGAGGGCTTCATTTTAGTGAACCTCCAAAACAAATCATGCTTCTCACTAGTCATTACCGGCCTTACAACTGGCCTCGGAGAAATCTCAAAACCCGAAACTTCATCCAAGCGATGTGCCACTACTGCGGAATGCTAAACTTCTGGAGCATGAACTCTATCCAGACCTAGGGCTGCTATCCCTGCGCCCCTACTCGCCGGGAACAACCGCATAGCCCCTGGGCTCGTGCTAAGCTATGCAACCAATTCGACTCGCGCCATCGCATCCGGTATACCGAGCGAAAGAATCGTAGCCCCCGGCGGAACCGGCAGTGCGCCGCCGGGCCGAGCTGGTGCGGCCCCCCGCATCTCCCCGCTTCGTTGGGAGCCCGCGGAGGCACGGGATCAACTGCTAGGACTCCGCCTCCTGCTGATGCCGCCCCTCTACTAGCTCCTCTGCCTCTGGCTGCTACCGCGCGTGTTCTCACCATCTGCGAGAGAATGAAGGATAGTCAGATACAAATTTGAATCATCCAGATATCAATTGGAATCAAGTAGCACGAAAGAAAGAAAGAAAAGAGAATTTTCCTAATGTCTGGTAGCCTCTCGAACATAAGTACAGACGTCTCCGTACCGATCCGCAAGACTCTACTAGACATGTCTTTGTATGACGAGATCGATGAACCTAAAACTATGATACCAACTCTGTCAAGACTCAACCCGCCATGATTGGCACCCACACTAACTCCTAGTGGGCGAACCAACACGTAAGCCATCTATTCACTCAAGTCCATTTTTTTATTAACCAATTCATTCAGTTATTAACCATTCAAGCACAAGATAAATCAAATTAAGTCATGCCACAAAACAATGAAGTAAATGCGGAAGTCCTAACTATTACAAAACCCAAAATTCAAAAGTCACCGTACAAGGACTCTAATCTAAAATATGTTTAAGGAATGTAAACTGTCTAAACAAATAACCACAATGTCTGGAGTAGAAATAGACATCATAAAAGAAGATTTTCGAGTGGCCTGGTATGGATAGAAGCTCACCCTAAATCTATCAACAACAGCCTCAACGCTAGATATGAGGTCGGATAGTAGTCTCTGGATCACAATCTGCACTCAAAAGAATGCAACAAGGTAGTATCGGTACAAACAATATGTAACGGTAGATATCATAGGCTGACTAATATTAGTATCATGCATACATTATTAAATCAATAAAATAGACAAACCAGCCAACAACACGAAATCAATAATCCAACAATAAGTCAACCAAGGATATTAAGAATCAAGTTACCCAATGATATCAAGAATCAAATCAACGGAAGCGAACAATGAAATAAGTCTACCAACACTAACCATATACACGATGTACACACATGCTAACTGATGTCCTTGCTCAGTAGTCATGACCTGCAGGGGACCCATGGTGTCTATGTACCACTCGTTCCGGATACTCATCGGACCCAAGCCATAAATCCTCCGCTCTGAAAAGAACCTCAGATGCGGATCCACATCATGTACTACTCATTTTCGGAATGAACCTCGGACCACGAGCTCAATATCTAGGTCACATCCTCACCCCCGATCGAATGTGCCTTCTCTTATATATACATTAGTATTTCTTGTTCTCTTATTTTCAATCATTGAATAATCATTTTGTATCCTAATTTCACCGAGAAGATCATATTAACTTCTCACCACAACAACATCAAATTGTAGGTTCCAACACAATGAATAGTGGCACGAAGCCCACACAGTCACACAATCATTTGCATATAGGAGTTCAACCACACACACATCATGTTTGAAGACTAGACATGCTTTCTCGTATCGAATTCACAATACATACAATCAACTAATCAAAGTCTAACTCAAGTAGATCGTAACCTTCCTCAAACGTAGAGTTGGAACAATGCGAATCACTCCACTACAGCTTTCCCCTTCCTTAAAGCCTCGAAACGCTCAAAGTTTAGAAATTAGAATGCTCAATAAGTCATAATTGCTCTAGTCACAAAATCAATTCAAGAACACCCTTCCCTTTAGCCCCATATCAATGGGTGAGTGATTTCTAGGTGTAACACAACCTAACAATTGCCTTAGCAACCACCAATCATCAATTTATAAAGCTATTTAATCAAAACATCAATTACAAGCAGTTTCCATAGTCAAGCTACCATTTTTATGAAACCCTAAGTCTCAATTTACTTAGTTCATAGCTCTAATGGTTCAATTCTTGATTAAAAGGAGATAACTCAAGCCATTAGATGATAAACACATGATAACAACCATAACCCATCAACTATAGAAGATATATTAGGTTCTAGGGTTACTACTTCTAATTTACCATTGTAGACCCACAAAAGGATGATAACGTAATGATGGAAGGAGTGGTTGAGACTTACCTCTCAAGAATATTCTTGCCCTAGCTTGAAAATTCGCCCTAGGTGCTTGTGGGGAACCGTTTTGGAGTTTTATGAATAAAGAATTCGGAACTAAGTGCTTAAAATCGAGATTTTGCCCCCGTCGACCGCTGTGGCGGCCAAACCACCGCTGCAGCGGTCTCGCTATAGCGGCCAAGTACCTGCTATAGTGGACCAAAAGGAAACTGACCTCTGCCATGGCGAGCCTAATCCCGCTATAGTGACATCACTATAGCAGTTCTGTGCCCGCCATAGCGGACACTAGGGACACCGACTGACCACTTGCCGCAAGAAGCTTATCACTATAGCGGTTCCGCTGTAGCGGTACCTATCCCGCCGCAGCGGTACCACTGAGATAGTAGGCTCGCAATTTTTCCAGTTTTTCTTTCTACCACCCAACATTTCATCCGAGGCCTCACAAACACAACAAAACATGCACGTAGACATAAAAACACCATACGAACTCACCCGTGGCCTCGAAATTCCCAACAGAGTTCTAATTTTCTACGTCATCTCCCGATGGACTCAACACCATCAAACAACAATCACAAACAAGTCAAGTTTCCAGTTCTTAGACTTATACAATCGAGTTTCTATTAGCTCATTCTACCCTTGGGAAGGTTCTATTTGGTGGAGCAATCCTACATTTTCCATAACGACCGGGAAAATCGTTACACATACTGTAGAGGAAGAGAGTTTAAAATAGAGTGTACAAGGAAAGTTTCAGACATTTCAATCTCAAGAGTCTTTTGTTGTGTCGTTAAGTCTCGCACTTTCACGATGAGCTCACGCACACCTCTCACACCAGTGAGCTTTATTGATGAGAATTTCATAATTAAGGTGTTGGCAAGTACTTTATCTGAAGTCTCAAACTATTCATTAATAGCCTTCAGTAATGCCTTGACATTGTTATACTGTTTGACAGAACCACGACTACCAGCAGAGATTTTGGTCTTAATGAACATAACACTCAAACAATTAGAGCATTCCCATTGTTCATGAAGAGCAATCTTAGCTTGTATGTTGATTTCATTAATAGGTGGCTTGTCTTTCTTGATAGCATAATCAATATTCATGCATCCTAATTCTCTCCTTCCAGATCTTATAATTTTCACCATTAAGTTCGGGAATATCGCAAATATAAGAGAGATTTGCAGGTTATATAACTGCATAATATACACACATACTTAACATAAATTTGAGGCAAATAATATAAAATTGAATCTACTGACATAAAAATTGCATGTGGGCTAAATTTTTAATTCAATTAGATTCACTCTTTACGATAGAATTATCAATATTCTATCTTTATAATAAAACTATTAAACTCTCATTCCTAATTCCTGTGGGTAATTATGAAAAGTATTTAACAATTTATCATAATCAAATATGCAACCCAATAATAAAAGTTCTTGAGTTATTGTATCGTGCATAATTGATCACAATTCTAATGTCTAAAATTTCTTTATGTGATCCTTAACTTTAAAATTTTATTCAGTTAAAGATGTTGTGGCTAATCTTCAATCAAATAAAACTATAGACCACTTAGACATTAGTCCTTTTTTAATGCCTATAATTTCCTTCTGTGATCCTAAACATAATATATATTTTCATTTAATCAAGATTGTTGTGGCTCAATCTTAATTAAATA
Source organism: Lycium ferocissimum (assembly GCF_029784015.1). Taxonomy (NCBI): domain Eukaryota; kingdom Viridiplantae; phylum Streptophyta; class Magnoliopsida; order Solanales; family Solanaceae; genus Lycium; species Lycium ferocissimum. Next base: position 30,256 of record NW_026727626.1, read on the forward strand.
AAATTATATGGATCACTAGACATTAATTCAAAATTTGTACAAAATTTATTGCTGATTACTTTATGCAATAAAATTGAATTTTGTGTGCTCAAGTATTTGTTCAATACAGTAATAGCAGTATACAATTATGCATACAACAAATGTAATAATTTAAGCACATAAAGATTCAAATTGCTATAAGTAATAGCAGGCAAGTGGAAAACTAATAAATTTTCTTCAAATAAGTGCTACGTATAACGTAATAAAGAAGTTGTCGGTGTGGCAGCAAGCCAAAATGACAACAACCATAGTAGTTTCATTAAATTTTATACTCCCTCCATTCACTTTTACTTGTCCACTATTCCTAAAATAGATTTTCATTTTTACTTGTCATTTTTCACATATCAAGATAAGACAATTTTCTTTTTCCTGTTTTACCCTTAATTTATTTACCAAGACTTCTAGAAATTGTAATGGTCAATTTTACTTAACCAATGCATAGCATTGGGATTGACACAAACCTCTTCGTTTACTGTTTGGCTCCAAAGAATTTGAAGCACTAAAGAGATGGATGAGTTGTAAAGTGCTAGTATCTATAAAAACTTAATGTTGAACCATGCAAGTTCATATTGTTCTAATAATTACGTATGGAAATTTGGGTTTCAATTATTGAGATTGAGTACAACAAATATGATATTTAGCTACAAAAATACTAGCTACGGCGCAAAATTCGTCACTAATTATTCACTTTTCGTGACAAAAGTTACATTTCGTCCTTAAATACATGAGGCACATATTTTTAGTGACGAAACACAAAATTTCGTAGCAAAGTTTTGTCCCCTAAAGTTTCCCTCCAAAAAATGAGTTGGCGCCATTTATTGAGTACTATTAGCCACGAATTTATAGTTATTAGTGACACATTATTTTGTCATTAATGATGTACCCAATTTATGACAAACTGATTTTCGTCCTAAAATTAGTTAAATTTTGGAGACGAAAAACTTTTGTCGCAAAAACTATGTTGATACATTAGCGACAAATTAGAATTTGTAGTTAATCATTGTAAGTTTTAGCTACAAAATTTTATGTTTAATTGTGACCTTAGTTTTTGTCACTAATAACATAAACAATTAGTGACGGACAATTTATTGTCCCTAATCAACATGCGACTTAGTGACAACAAATTTTTGTCAGAAAATATGTAATGTTTTAAATAGCGACGATTTAAAAGTTGTAGTTGAATGATTTAACTATTGGCGACGAAAAAAATTTGTAGCTAAAATCAATGATCTTTGTTTACGATTGTTTATGGTGACAAGTTATCAATGTTCGAGTGTGTCCTGATAGCGAAATTTTCAGAAAATTTAGGATATTTATGAAAAAAGCAAAGTGGGGCGAAGAAAGGAGGGATGAGATGATGTTTCAAGTTGGAAAATCAGCGAAATTCAGGCGTCACTGCAACAAATATGATATTTAACTACGAAATTCTTAGCTACAACATAAATTCGTCACTAATTGTTCACTTTTTGTGACAAAGACTAAATTTCGTCTTTAAATACATGAGCCACATATTTTCAGTATTTTTCGTCCACTAAAACTTCCCACCAAAAAATGAGTTGGCAACAATAGCCACAAATTTAAGTTATCAGCGACACATTATTTTGTCACTAATAATGTATCCAATTTGTGACAAATAATTATTTGTCTTTAAATTAGTTACATTTTAAACACGAAAAAAGTATCGTCACAAAAAGTATGTTCTTACAATAGCAACAAATTAGAGTTTGTAGTTAAATGTTGTAAGCTTTAGCCATGAAATTTTATATTTAATGATCACCTTAATTTTTGTCACTAATAATATAAGCAATTAGTGACGAGCAATTTATTGTCTCTAATCAACATGTGACTTAGTGACAAAAAACAATTTGTCACAAAATATGTAATGTTTTAAATAGCGACGATTTAAAATTTGTAGTTGAATAAATCAACTAGTTGTGATGAAAAATATTCATAGCTAAATATAAAGGATCTTTGTCTACGATAATTTATGATGACAAGTGACAACTAACTAATATTTTTTCAAGTGCTCTTAATAGGAATAAAAAATACTAAATCATAGAATAATGTGGTAGCGCCCAACTACATCTTATGAGAATTAAAGGCAAGTATCAATGCAAACATAAAACGTAATGTGAGTTGGGGTCGTGATTCCACATAGACCAATTATACGAAGATAACGTCAACTTGCAAGTCTAGACTTTGTAAAAGGTGTTGGATGTTTTGTGGATCTTTGATTAAACATTTACCACTAATGTGAAAATTAAAAAATTAACCAACTAGGATTTCAAATAATTATGATAAAGGCACTGTAGTGTTCAAAAAATAAACATGTGCAGAGCATTCGTGGAAATATAATTATTAAAATAGCTACAAAGAAAAAAATTTCTTATTTATAATTGTAGTTTACTTTTGAATAATTATATTTTAATATATTTACTCATTGATATACCTCATAGGGTGGGAGTGTAGAATTTCTATAGTATTTGGCTATGGGGATTGTGTTTAGAGAAGCGTATCAAAAACTGAGTCATATAATAGGAAAGTTATTATTAATATTGAATATATCTTATTAAGTAATTAATTTCTATTCATTTGCTTTTATAAATATTATACATGTTTCAAAAATTTCTATTTTTAAATTAAAAGCGTGAATAAAGATATCCAACAAAAATGTTTATCTTCTTTATTAAATTTATAAAAAATATATATATATATATATATAAATTATATATATATATATATATTTTAATTTGGTTTTGAATAATTATATTGTGATATATTTAGTTATTGATATATCTCATTGGGGTATAAGTACATGATCTATATAGTATAGGGGGTATAAGTACATGATCTATATAGTATAGGGGGTATAAGTGTTTAAAAAAGTTTGGGAGTGTATTCAAAACTTAGTCATATTATACGAAAGTTACAACTGATATTTGGCATATCTTATTAAGTAATTAACTTGGAATATTTCTTATTTATAATAAAGATACATGTTTCAAAAAACTCATTGTTTTAATCAAATATTTGAATAAAGATATCCAACAAAAATATTTATCTTCTTTAATAAATTTCAGAAAAATAAATACATAAAAAATTTCTTATTTATAACTTTAGTTTACTTTGAGTAATTATATTTTAATATATTTACTTATTGATATACATCATAAGGGGTGTGAATGTAAAATTTCTATAGTAAATGGGAGTGTTTAAATTTTAAAATTTAGGGAGCTTATCAGAACCTGAGTCATATTATAGGAAAGTTATTACTAATTTTCGGTATATCTTATTAAGTAATCAATTTGTGTCATTTCTTATTTATAAGGAGACATGTTTAGAAAATTTTGTTGTTTTAATCAAACGTGTGAATAGAGATATCCCACAAAAATGTTTATCTTCTTTATTTCATAAAAATAAATATATAAAAACTTCTTATTTATAATTTTAATTTACTTTTGAATAATCATATTATGATATATTTAGTTATTGATATATCTCATAGGGGTGTTAGTGCATGATTTCTATAGTATAAGGATATAAGATTTTAAATTTTAAAATAGGGAGCGTATCGAAAACTGAGCCATATTATAGAATAGTTATTACTAATAATCAGTATATCTTATTACGTAATTAGTTTGTGTTCATGTCTTATTGATAAAGATACATGTTTCAAACAAGTCGTTGTTAATCAAATGCGTGAATAAAGATATCCAACAAATGTGTTTGTCTTCTTTATTAAATTTCATAAAAATAAATACATAAAAATTCATTTTCATAATTTTAATTTGCTTTTGAATAATTATATTTTAATAAATATAGTTATTGATATACCTTGTAGAGGATGTGAGTATAGAATTTCTATAGTATAGGGAGATAAAGTGTTTAAATTTTAATATTTAGGGGTGTATCAGAAATTGAGTCATATTATAGGAAAGTTATTGCTAATAGTCGGTATAAAGATACATGTTGCAAAGAATTCTCAGTTTTAATCAAATGCATGAATAAAGATATCCAACAAAAATATTTATCTTCTTTATTAAATTTCATAAAAATAAACATATTTTAAATTTCATAAAAATAAACATATTAGACGCTTCTTATTTATAATTTTAATTTGATTTTAAATAATTATATTTTAATATATTTAGTTACGATATACATCATAGGGGTGTAAGTGTAGAATTTCTATAGTATAGGGGTTATAAGTGTTTAAATTTTAAAATTTAGGGAGTGTGTCCGAAACTGAGTCATATTATAGAAAAGTTATTACTAATAGTCGGTGTATCTTATTAAGTAATTAATTTGTGTTTATTTAGTATTTATAAAGATACATGTTTCAGACAATTCTTTGTTTGAATCAAATGCGTGAATAAAGATAGCCAACAAAAATGTTTATTTTCTTTATTAAATTTCATAAAAATAAAGAAATAAAAAGCTTCTTATTTGTAATTTTAGTTTTCTTTTGAATAGTTATATTTTAATATATTTAGTTATGGATATACCTCATCGTGGGTATAAATGTAGGATTTTGTATAGTATTTGGGGTATAAGTGTTTAAATTCTAAATTTAGGGAGTGTATCCGAAATTGTCATATTATAGGAATGTTACTACTAATGGTCTATTTATCTTATTAAGTAATTAATTTGAATTCATTTCTTATTTATTAAAATAATGTTTCGAAGAATTCTTTGTTTTAATCAATTACATAAATACGGATATTCAACAAAAATCTTTATTTTCTTTATTAAATTTCACAAAATAAATACATACAAATTTCTTATTTATAATTTTAGTTTTCTTTTGACTAATTAATTTTAATATATTTAGTTACGGATACGCCTCATAGGGAGGTGTAAGTGTGTGAATTTTATAGTATGGGGTGGGGAGAGGGTGGGGGGGGGGGTGTTATAAGTGTTTAAATTTCAAAATTTAGGGAGCTTATCTGAAACTAAGTCATATTATAGAAAAAATATTATTAATAGTCGATATATCTTATTAAGTCACTTAATTTGTATTCATTTGTTTTTATAGATATACATGTTTCAAAATATTCTCCATTTTAATCAAATGCGTGATTAAAGATATCGAACAAAATATTTATCTCTTTTTACAATTTCATAAAAATAAATACATAAAAATGTCTTATTTATAATTTCAGTTTACTTTAAATAATTATATTATAATACACTTAATAACAAATATACCTCATAGGGGTGTAAGTATATGATTTTTATAATATATGTGGTATAAATACTTTTTTTTTAATTTACAGAGTGCATCCGAAACTTAATCCCATTATTTATAAAGTACATAATTTTCTCAACATCTTTTTTAATTAAATTTCCACTAAGCTTGCTTAATGGGAGATTTTATTAATAATAATAATAATAAACAAAAATAAAAAATCAGAATAATTTTCTCAACATCCTTTTTGTGTTTTTACTCTTTTTCGGATTCATTCGAAATATTAGGCGACAAACTTTCCCTTTTTTTTTCTTTTCCCAAATCCCTTTTAAACAATAATGCTGTATGTCCAGCCCCATTTTCTCCCCCCATGTCTCCACTTCCTATCACATGCACGTAATATAACCTCCCATCTTGATCTCAAAAACAAACCTCTCTTTGATATTTCTTCTATTCATTATGTTTTAGTATGGGATGCACAAGGGCAATATCCTCAGAGTAAGTAAAGTAAAAAAAAACCCTTCTCTTTACTTTTTGAATGGTTCATATAACTTTTTTGAAGGTATTCAAATTCATTTATATGGATGTCATTTTCACGGAACAGGAATATGGTGGGGTTAAGTGCAATCAGTTGGGTGGGTGAACAATGATGATCAGTCTTCGACCATGAAGAGGTATTAATTTTGTGATTAAAGATTGAAGATATATTTTATTTAGATGGTGATATCAAAAAGTGCACTAACATTATATATTCTTTTTTTTGTTTGTTTTGTTTCACACAGGTACATGATGGTGAAACTAATTCAAGAGTAAAATTACTGGATGAGTGGAGCTACGTTAGCATACGAGGAAGAAACATATTTTTGTCTTTTTAATTTATCAATATTTTTGTATTGTAATTATACTTTCATGTTGAATAGATTTAGTTTCATTATTGTTTCTTTAAATTTAAGGAATTTGTAATGAGATGTTGTCTCAATATAATTTTAGTCATTTTTTCTGAAAATTTTGTTAGTGCTTTGCATGTTTTGTTACGTTATTTTCATATTGTATATTATTAAAGAATAAAATACATGCTTGCTTAATTTGTACAATGGATACTAATTTTATTCTGAAATAATTATTATATTATACTTTTTAGGAAAATCATATTTTAATCACCAACGGATTAGTTCGTCACATATATTTGAAGATAATAAGTTGTCCTAAAATCACTTTGCGTACAAATTATCTTTGTATTTGATGATAATTATAATTGTCACTGATAATCACATTCTTTAGTGACAATTTTGTTTTGTCGGTAAAATTAATATTTTTAACGACAACATGATAGCTTTTAGCCATAAAATTATTTTTGTCACCAATTTATGTATTTAATGACGAAATATTTTTTGTATATAAAAGATCGTTTTTAGTGACGTAAATACATTTTTTCAGCTACAAATTACATATGACTTTAAAGACAATTATGATCGTCACTGATTAAAATAATAATTAGTGACAAGGTTGTTTCGTCGGCATTAATTGTCTTTTTAGTGACAAAAACACACTATCAACCACAAAATTTTTATACTTTTTTTGACGAAGAAGTTTGTCATAAATAGTATGAATTTAAGGACGAAATTATTTTTTGTAGTTAATAAACCTTATTTAGTGACGAAACACTAAGTTGTCTTTGTATACTTTTAGCGACCCATGTTTAGGGACGAACGATTGACGATTTTTTTTTTGTCACAAAATATTTTTTGTGACGAAATATGAATTTTAAGTGACAACATAGAACAATGAAGTTCGTGGTTCAACATTAAGTTTTTATAGATATAACCAAATTTGTTCCTAGTTTAGAAGTCAAACTTGTATAGAGTGAGGGTCCCGAGGTTGTTGCCCTTTAACTTTTTTTTTTTTTGAAGTCACTGCAGTCATCTTCTTCCTTTAGCCGGATCGTTTCGACCCGGTTTAGACCCATATACAAACCCGAGTCAATCTCATAATTCTTAACAGCAAAAATGTCATTTCAAATTGTAGTGTGATGGAAAAACAATTTCCAAAAGATTTCTACCATTAGTTTGGTTCAAAAGTTTCAAAAACAGATCTCAAAATTAAGACCCAATTTGAATGATTTTTACAAATTCTGAAAACCAACAAGGCAGAGGTAAACGATGGCTCTGATACCAAATGTAAGACATTATAGAGCAATACTGCAGTGGAAAAATTAGTGGCGTACCTCTAGCCATTGTTTCAGAACCGTCGTAGTCGGCGTCAGCATTGTTGGCGTCGGTTTCCAACTCTGATGGGTCTTCTAAGCACTCAACCCTCACTCTTTAGATGGTATGGAGTTTTAGAGAAAGTTGTGCTTAGGAACCTTTTAACCGAATGTATTCTACTTATAGATGTTCTCCCATCAAGAACTTCTAATAGCAGTTATAACCAAGATGGGCAGCAGTTTTAGGAGGTTATGGGAAACATGGCAGTTGCGAATTGTAATGCCATGAAAGTTACGGACCACATTTCAGATAATACCAACAAGAGAGTCTTGAAAAAATCTGAAGCGACAAAGTTTATACGTGTGGTACTGTAAAATACTTGTCAAAACAGGTGAACAAAAGAAGCCTTGAACTTTATAGCCTAGTAATTTGTCACTTACAATTGAACACATGATAATATATTCCTATTGGACACTTCCGACTCAATTTTTTAAAAAAACTTTTGCTTGTATTCTCAAGCGCGCATTATGTAGATAATTTACCACTTAATATGTCACTTCCGTGGAAAACTAAAATAGGAAAAAACAATAGTTGTAGTAGAATTGTAAGTATTTCGTCATCCTTAAACAGAGATTTTAAGTATGACCAGTCGTCTTTGATAAAGACTTCGTAGTGTGAATCTGAATGTACAAGACACCGGATGGAATTAACTCGCAACAATGTGATTCAACTAGAATATTTCCAAGGTTATACTCTTTCTTTGAAGCTTCATCCTCTCATATTTTGAGCTGTCCATTGTGTTCATATTATTGTAGAGTTATAGTAATAAAGATTCAGTTCTTTGCTTCGATTCTTTCTCCTCTTCTCCTTTATGAACCCACTTTTGTTTTCACTTCCCATATGCACAAGGAAAATGGGACCAACCCATGGTACTGCTTTTGATAGCGTCATTGTCTTCAATGTCAATGCATGAATGAAGTCTGAGTCGTCGTGCATTGTCAGTAACAAAGAAATTGCTCGGATGTGGGGTCTCATTTTTTAGTTAGATTTTTTATTCGGGTCGGATTATTGTTTGGAGTGGGTTAGTCCGAAAAACGGGTACAAATGAGTGAGTCTTTTTAATTGGTCAAATGTTTTAATTTTGACCAATAAAAAGTTGCTTCGTGGAATTTAAATAAACATTTTTTTAATTCAATGTTGACCGTTAGTCAAAGAGCATACATGAGCTAAAAATATAACTAGAGGGGTATTTGTAGTAAAATAGATGGACGAAGGGTATATTAAACCTTTTCCGATAGTTCAAGGGAATTTTGGCCCTTCTACGTTTAAAAAAAGAAAAAGAAACAACACATAGAGATGATTTGCTCGACGGAGTCTTTTTTCAACCTCAGTGCGAGGTCTTTTTCCTTTGACAGAGAAGAGAGATGTAAACTTTAGAGCAATTAACTCTTTTCAACTGGGATAGAAAAGACACGTTCCTTATTAGTTCTTGGCCTACTTTTGTTTTTAGTTTATGCACAAAGAAAATGTAAAATGTTAAATACACCGTAGTGCTTTTGATTGGTTATTATCTTCAATCACAATGAAGGCAAGACGGCCTGCATTTGTTGTTGGTGACAAAGAAATTGCTCAGATGTTCCGTTACTTTTACCCATTAACGTGGAGTAGTATTTTATAATTTCAAAAACAGGTTCACAATTGTTAACTGAAGTTTTATTTTTACCTGTTTTGTTTAGATTAATTTTTATTAATTCAATCCATTGAAGACTGAAAATATTTTGCTGGATGAAGACCTTTTTAACTTTTGTGGAAAATTAAAAACAATTACTGTAATAATTGGTCAGTAGGACGACAAATATCACTACAAGAAAGAAGACATTTGGCAACAAAACTATCTTTGTTGCCGTAGATAGACTATTGTTGCAAAAAGTACTTTTGGCAATAACATTTTTTTTGTTGTTGCTAAACTTTTCCCATCGGCTATTATTGCAACGACGTACAACAACTTTTTTGTTGTTGCCAAAAGTATTTTTTGCAACAACAGTCAATACTATGGCAACAAAATTTGTTTGGCAACAAAAAAAGTTCATTTTTAAAAGATTCATCATATATGCCAACAATAAAACTAAGTTGTTGCCGAATATTAAATTTTGTCAACTATATTATTTTTGTTGCCAAAAGAGCTATTGTCATTTCTGTACTTTCTTATAGTGAATTTTTGGCAGAGAAGAGAAAGAGACTTGGTGTTTTGGACTTCTGGAGCAATAATATTCAAGTGGGACAGAGGAGACATGCTCCTATCATTTATAGAGTCAGGAACCAAAATGACTCAATAAAAACGGACTTGAACCAAAATACCCCAGAAAAAAAAATATGGTACAATAGTACCTTTAATGCAGTAAAAGGAAATACGGTACAATAGTACCTTTAACGCAGTAAAAGGACTTAACCGTAACGGTGCAGTTAAGTTCTTTAACGCAGTAAAATACTGTGTTATAGGAGCTCCTTTTTTATTTTATTTTATTTGTTAAACTCTCTTTTTTTTTTTTTACATTTTCACACTTTTTTACGTACTTTAGCCATAAATTAATCATGCTTCGAGACTCCGAAACTTGAATATTTTATATAGAACCCTACTTATTTTTGTGCGATTAATAAGGTAGGATCAATACATCAAGGATAAACAAAAGTTATGATTGTCGTTTTAGTGGTTGAAAAGTGCTCGAAGTCCATTTTTGTTTGAAGACTTGTTGTCATTAGCTTTAAGTTAGTTATGTTTTAGGGTTTAGATTTAAGCGTGTTATTTTTAGTCAAAATTGCATCATCCATACCAATCTCAAAATAATTAAATTGCATTATTCATAAGAATATGAAAATACTTAAACTTGTTCATAATAACAAACCCAAACTTGTTAAAATACAATCATCAAAGAAAGAAAAAACTTAAAATACATTCATCAATTCATGCCCTTAAGTTGATCTTCCGCCACCACTGCGAGATGTGCCACCAACACTAGATCTGCCACCACCACGAAAGTTTCCTCCGCCACGAGAGGTACTTCCACCGCGAGATGTATTTTGACCACCATGCCGTAAGGGACACTTACGCTTATCATGACCAACATAATTGCAAAATGAGCATTTTTTTAGTGTATCTCCCTGGTGGAATATCCATTTCATTAGGAATACGGAAGTATGCTTTCTTTTTTAATTTACAGATAAAGGCTTTATTTGCAACCATGGAAAATGGCTCACTACAAGTGGGTAGAACCTTCCAGCATACGTTTTTTCATAATATTCAAGTGTATATTCCTTAGCCATGTACATGGAGGCGTTCTTTCCCATTGTGATAAAACACTTGAAGGCATGAGAACATGTCATGTGATATGATTGCCACTTGCCACATGTGCATGTTCTTGGAACCTCACAAATTGTGTGGAAGTTACCCCTTTTACCTTGGTGCACACTTGCTGTGAGTTCAAATATGAGCTCTGCATAGTTGTACTCCATCTGGTCGTGTTACTGAGCCTTAAATTTGTGATACTCGAATAATTGTACGGTTTTGGTATCCATTTTAGATCGTCTGCCTCAAGTCCTTTGGCCTCTTTTGATCTAGTGACGAACCGCTCCACAACCTGCTTAAAAATCATTTTCACTATTGCGGTGATAGGTAGTCCCCGTGCAGATTTCAACAAGCCATTGAATGACTCAGAGCTGTTTGTTGTCAGCATCCCCCATCGCCTACCTTCATCCTGGTGTAATGTCCATTTGTCTTTATCAATTTATTCAACCAGTGGAAGGCTTCCTCATCCGCCCGCCTAATAATCTCCATATGCATGTAAAACTTCTTCTCCTGATGCTCTGTTGCAGCCGCCCACATCCAATTGCAAAGTGCTGGGCTTCGATATGCCTATTGGAAGTTTGCCTTCAAATGCCTTAAACAAAAACGATGGTAGGAAAAGGGCGGCTGCCACCCATGCAAATTAAACATATTGCTCAATATGTCAGCATTTCTGTCTGATATAACACATATGCCCATACGATCCTTAATAACGTGTTGCCTCAAGTACTTCAAAAATAGACCCCACGTATTAGTGCTCTCATTAGCTGCAATTGCAAAAGCTTGAGGGAATTTTGCATCCATTTCAACTGCAATTAGCAAATTTATATCGTATACCCCGTACACGTGTTCCATCTATTGATATAACTGGCTGACAATGAGCAAAACCATCGATGCATGGTTTGAATGCCCAAAACACAAACTCAAAAATATTACCGGGCACGCCAGGCTTCGATTTGAGCTTCCATTTAATAACAGTACCAGGATTGAAGTGTTGTAGAGCTACCATGTATCGCGCCAACGTCTTGAAAGAGCCCTCCCAATTGCCGTAGACTATCTCATGTGCACGCCTACGCCCAAGATACGGCTTCCGCCTACTAATGGTTTTGCGATATACTTTCAGGATGGCTGTAATACAATCTTTAATTTTGTGCCTGGAGAAGTTGAAATATCAGCATATAGCAACAAGGAACATCGTATTAACATCAAAATTAAAATAAACTTAGGCGAAGGGGATACCTTGGGCTTTTTGCAATGTTGCCAACTAACACAGCAACAATCATATTGGTATCTAGATTGCAATGATCATCTGGGAGGTCGCCCATATCACAAGTGTGCCTTGTGTAGAACTTTGAAATAGTCCACATCTTTTCAGCAGTCTCCTTACCACGGAGCATTCATTGACAAACTTTATTTTTTCACTTGCACACCAATCGCCAAAGTTTTCGAGTGGAATTGTCAACTTTGAACTCCCTTATCCCCTGGATGCAATAAATCTTAATAGCCCTTTGCAATGACCTTTTCGAGTTGAAAATCATGCCTTTTTCAATATGAACCATCTGTTTTACAAGATTTACTGAATCTTTCCACCAACTTCGCGATCATCATCCCTAGTAAAGATAAAGGCATCGAAGCGATCTTGAAGATGATCAAGACAGGGGATCTCATCGGAATGCCACTGAATTGGGGTCAACTCTTGCTGTTGAAATTGGCTTTGCGGCATAGGCTCTTGCTGGTCAAATGGGTGCTGTGAATTCAGTTCTCCCTGGTGTGCCGGACTATTCATCATATCTTGCAACAGTTCTACTTGATATTGAGGATTAGTACCAACCTTAATCTCATCCTCACTTTCTTCATCTTCACTTTCCTCCGCATTAGGTATTTCCGCACTATCACTCGATGATTTATCTATATGATTCGGATAATCCACACCATCCAGAGCAGGTCTTTTTCGATAATTTGGTGCAACGACCTCATTCTCCCTACATAAGAAACTAGAGTATTTTAACTACTAAACATCAAATAATACTATTGATGTTAAAAAAGTAGACGTACCGATAGTAATCAACTGCACCGAAAGTTGAGGAAGGACCATCGTTTGAGTAGGTGTATAACCCCTAAAAAATATAATCAACATCATTAGTAGCATTCAAGTAATAAACATATGCTGCTGCTGCTCCTACTACTACTACTACTACTACTACTAGTACTACTACTACTACTACTAATAATAATAATAATAATAATAATAATAATAATAATAATAATAATAATAATAATATAATAATAATAATAATAATAATAATGAATATTTATCACTGCCCATCAAATTGCTGACTTAAAACTTTCCAGAGGCATTTGACTCTTCAAAATGCCTTCATAAGTACTTATGTCAGGGTAATTGTGCTCATGAGTAGGTTCCGCTTCAGTGACTTCAGCCTGAATTCTAGACAGGGCTTCTCGATGAGGTCTATTTCGGGCTTTCCGAGGAGCTGTAGCCATGACTTCAACACGATTAATGGGGACCTTCTCTACGTACATTTCAAGGACGTTTAAAGTTATGCATTCACTATAATCGTAAGGTGCATTCAAGTAATGCGTCAAAGAATCATCTTCATAAATATGCTACTGTCCATAACTACCTATACCTTGCGGCGTAAATGATATTGGATATCTTCCAATTATATTTAAATCAAAATCACCCTACTCACTTCTTGTCTATTATACAAGGCTTGGAGTAGTTTTGAGAATTTTAAGTTAAGTGGAAACTTAACATTGTATTTTGGGGGAGAGTCATAACGCAAACTATTATCCTCGAATATAATTTCTCTGTCCCAGAATTAGGGAGTACAAAATGCAAAAGTTGGATGAAACTTAGAAATTGTGTAAAATGCAGAAATTGGATGAAACTTAGAAACTGTGTTTTCCTTTCATCCAAAATCCGTATTATATAAGGTTTGAATGCGTTTGTATCATATAACACATGCAATTAATCTGTCTTGCAACGTTACGTCAAGTTAAATCAAGTACGGATCGTGTTGTCATTGCATAACGCAGTAAATTACTGCGTTATTCTGACATAACGCAGTAAATTACTGCGCTAAAGCTGGTCAGACGCGTGCCTCGTGTTGTCAATTAGTGCAGTGTGTTGTCATACAGAAAAACATCATAATGCATCTCAAATTTGCGTTATACATCAACATGATTGACAACACAATGCACGCGTTTGATGTTAGCGAGTGTTATATAATGTAATTGACGAACAACTATCAACCACCCAAAATTGAGTTATTATGTCATTTTTTAACCAATTTGGAGATATTAGTCGTATTACAACGTTCTCTCCAGGAGACATATTCGAAGCAATGGGTAGGACATGGGAATTGGGTGAAGATTTTGAATACTCGAATAACCCAAATGAGAGATGCAATCAACGTTACAACAATATGATGACAGACGTGTGAAATTAGCATATTAGGGAGGCTGCAGCACTGGAACAAAACTTGAGGTCATTAGGGCTTAAACGCCCAAAAAATAGTGCTATGTCAATGACTCGTGTCAATCCACAAGAATTGAATTTTGCTCTTAATTGTTTTCGCGAAGAGAGCAATCGGATGAAAATACATTGCCTTAGGGTAGAATATGGTTAACATGGTTACGTTATATTCAGATCCAAGTGGGATTTGGACTGTGAGATGTCCGATGACGATGATTCCCCATGATATTATTAATAGTTCTATTGTCTTAAATAAAATTGGTGGGCTCATAGTCATGATCCCACAACCTATTGAGTTTGATACCTATATAAGTAGCCTTTTGCTCCTTAGTGTCTACTTAAAATTCAATGTCTCATAGTAGAAATGTAGGTTGGTCGGTATTTTTTCCAAAGGATTCAAATAGCAGTGGTGATGACAACTCAAATCAAAGCAACTATTCTGGTGATTCCTCAACCGATAACAGTGAATTCGTGCTAGACGATTTCAAGCCCCACCTTTTAATAGAGCGTAATGACGATTTTCGCGAGCTGAAATATTCATATCCACGTGAATATTATTGTGGTTTATGTTGCGAATGGGCATATCTGTACTCCGAAACACAACGCCTTGTTCGTGACTTGGAAAATCTAAACGCTCCAATCCCAACAAGATTTTCATTGAGCATGCCTCGAACTGATCAAGATTCTTGCGAGGTTGCGGTACAAAGGATTAGAAAAGAGAACAACCGAATGCTAGCATGACGTTGTAGATTTTACATGGTCAAGTTGGCTAAAGAACAAGCATCATCAACCGATAGGGAACTAACATCTATAGAAAGAAGATCTGTCTTAAGAAACCCAAGATATTTATCTGAGGACGATATTGAAGACTTCAATTCTTATGATGATATTTAATATTGTGATTTTAGTTATATGTTTAATTTATGATGATGTTGTTAATTTGAAGGATATTAGTATGTTTAGTTTTGCATCAACTCAAGGACATGAATTGATGAATGTATTTTAAGTTTTTTCTTTCTTTGATGGTTGTATTTTAACAAGTTTGGATTTGTTATTAATGAACAAGTTTAAGTATTTTCATATTGTCATGAATGATGCAATTTTGATTATTTTGAGATTGGTATGAATGATGCAATTTTGACTAAAAAATAACACACTTAAATCTAAACCCTAAAACATAACTAACTTAAAGCTAATGACGATAAGTCTTCAAACAAAAATGGAGTTCGAGCACTTTTCAACCACTAAAACGACAATACGAAGTTTTGCATATCCTCGATGTATTGAGCCTACCTTATTAATCGCACAAAAATAAGTAGGGTCTATATAAAATATTCAAGTTTCGGAGTCTCGAAGCATGATTAATCTATGACTAAAGTACGTAAAAAGGTGTGAAAATGTAAAACAAAGAGAGTTTAACAAAAACAAAAAAAAGGGAGCATTAACGCAGTATTTTACTGCATTAAAGGATTTAACCGCGCCATTACGTTAAGTCCTTTAACGCAGTAAAATACTGCATTAAAGGTACTATATTTTTTTTCTAGTGTATTTTGGTTCAAGTCCATTTTTATTGGATCATTTTGGTTCCGGACTCTCATTTATAGGCACACATTTTATTTTCAGTTTATGCACAGAGAAAATGTAAGGTGCAAAATAGGCCATAGTACTTTTGATATTTTCAACCACAATAAAGTCAAGTCGTCATGAATTATCTTATCTGTGACAAAGAAAATTACTCGATTATTACCTTACCTTTAACCTTTAACATATTTTACAATTTCAAACAATTAAAAAGCTCATAATTTGTAATTATGGATATGAGAGAAAACATCATATTATTTGCAGAAGTCTGTGCAATCGTTCTTCATATTTACTAAATTGGTCAATCCATCTCGAGTGTTGCTTAATCTTTTGAGAGAAAATTATATATAACTAATTGTGATCTTTTTTGATGAAATGGAATTATATATTTCTAAAGTTTGTATCCTCGTTGTGTATTTTGATCTAGTTCAGCAGCAAGCAAATGTATGACAAAACTGGCATATGTTTTAATTTCTTTTATCACAAGATTTTTGAAGTAGGTCACAAGCATGTATTATATGTTCTATTTACTAACTGTATTTGTGCTCCTCCCCTGTCTCAATTTATGTGACACTTTTCATTTTTTGGAGATTCAAACTATGTAAATTTTTATCAACATTTTAATTGCATTTTTTCATCGTATTGACATGAGACAAATTGCGAGTTATAGTACTTTTCAAGATAACAAAACCCCCCAAAAAATAGTTAATTGGCGAGACAATTATCATAATTTTTTTTTTTAAAAAGACAGATATTTTGCCGGACGAAGACTTTTTCAACCTTTGTGTGGGGTCTCTTCTACCAGAGAAGAGGGGCATGGAGTCTTTGAAGGAATTTGCTACGGTATATACCAGTTAACTAGCAATTTCTCTATTGGAGTAGAGCCTATCTTTGCCCCAGATGAGTAGAGCCTATCTTTGCCCCAGATATCATCATATGATCACTTATCACGGCCATAATCTATACACAATCAGGACTGATTACAATAAACTCAATTAAAAAGATAACTCTAAAATAATAGTTATACAAAAAATTAACAAAAAGAAAAGATCATAAAAAATGTATGAATTTTTTTCGGAAAAGGCTTAAATATGTCATCGAACTATTGGAAATGACTCATTTTATGCCACTCGTCAATAGTTTGACTCATTTATGCTATCACCGTTACCAAAATGGCTCATCCATGCTATTTTTCATTAACGCTGATTTTACAATGCCAGATATGACACATGGCCTCCTATTAGAGGTCCACGTTGTTTAATTAAACCAGCACAAATTAAATCCTCACTACAAGAAAAAATATACTTGGCAACAAAATTATTTTTGTTGCCATAGATTAATTATTGTTGCAAAAAGTACTTTTGGCAACAATTTTTTTTTTTGTTCATAGACTTTTCCCAACGGCTGTTATTGCAACAACTTTTTTTTTTTATTGCCAAAAGTACTTTTTGCTACAATAATCAATACTACGACAACAGAATTAAATTCTTTGGCAACAAAAAGTTCATTTGCCAACAATAAAACTAAGTTGTTGCCAAATATTAAATTTTTTGTTGTCATTTCTATACTTTCTTGTAGTACCTAAATTAAACTAAGACCCGACCCATAAATTTGTGATGGTTTAATTAAACGATGTGGACCTCTAATTGGAGGCCAAGTGTCATATCTGGTATTGTAAAACCGTCGTTATTGAAAAATGGCATGGATGAGCCATTTTGATAACAGCGATGACATAAATGAGCCAAACTATTGACGAATGGCATAAATGAAGCCATTTCCGATAGTTCGATAGCATATTTGAGCCTTTTCCGTTATTTCTTCTTGGCTCATCTAAATTTATTTATTTATTTCTTTTCTTGTTCTTCTTCAAAATTCAATAATTTTTTTGATAACAGTAAACTCAGTTGAGAACTTATATTTCTACAATAACAGTAAAATTAATCAATGGCAATAAATCTTATTGCAAATTTGAACAAAATTTACTCAATAATAGTAATCCAATTGACAAGTTTGAATATTAAAACACACTTAAAATAGGTTAGGTCGTTATGTCTTTTAATTAAGTACACTATAACTTTTGTCACTTGGCACTGTATGACATTTTAGATAAGAAATATTATAATATAGGAGTCACAACAACATCCATTATTAAAGTATTAAACTAACAAACGATGAATAATTTAAGAAACAGTAAGTTGAGAAAAGGAAAGAGGAGCATATTTAGGTAAATAATAGGAAGACGAGCAAGAGTCCGGAACCTAAATGACCCAAAAAAAAGTGGAAATGAACCAAAATACCCCCAAAAAAAAAGTGATACCAAAGTACCCTTAACGCAGTAATTTACTGCATTATTGGACTTAACTGTAACGGTCAGTTAAATCTAATAATGTAGTAAATTATTGCATTATTTAATTATTATTTTTTTTGGTTAATTACTCTCTTTCTTTTAAATTTTCACACTTTTTTCATACTTTGGCCATAGATTAATCATGCTTCGAGACTCCGGAACTTCAATATTTTATATAAAACCTGATTTTTTTTTTGTGCGATTAATAATGTAGGCTCAATACATCAAGGATAAGCAAAACTTCGGGCCGTCGTTTTAGTGGTTGAAAAGTACTCAAAGTAAGTTTTATTTTGAAAACTTGTTATCATTAGTTTTAAGTTTATTTTTATTTTTTAGCGTTTAGATTTAAGCGTGTATTTGTTAGTTAATGCGTAACTTTATTTTGAATATTTTGCGATCTTTCTATGATTAATTTAGGATGTCACACGAGTTAGTTATAAACTATAACAAAGAGTAAAATAAATTTTATCATTAAGAAATATCTACGAAAAAAATATACTTAATATTTACTTAGACTATTTATTAACTGTTTATTCTATGCTAATTTGTTAATTAGAAAATTAATCTCTTATTATTTGTTAATTATGTAATTGCTAATTTATTCATTCAAATTGTTTATCATATGTTAATTGTTAATGTGCTAAGTAGTTATCTATTTATGTGTTAATTATTTAATTAATGGTTAATTAGTTAGTTAATATAATTTCTCGTTAAATGAATTAGTTCGTTATTACTTTAATTGTAGTTAGAAGAATAATTAGTTAGCAATTGTTAATTATGAATTAGTTAGTTATAGTGTTTTAAAAGACGAGGGCGTAAGGCGGAGCGTTTTACGTCTGCCTCGGTGAGGCGTAAGCCCCATGGGGTTTTAATTTTTAGTATTTTATAAAATGATATAATTATAAGAAATACTTTTAAATAGGTGAAATAGCGTAAAAATTTGAAGAAAACTATAAATAAGTAATATATATATATATATATATATATATATATATATATATATATATATATATATATATATATATATGCTCCACCCCAAAAAAAAAAAACTAATTAGAACAATCTATTATACGTCTCTCTCTCTCTCTCTCTCTCTCTCTCTCTCTCTATATATATATATATATATATATATATATATATGCTCCACCCCCACAAAAAAACTAATTAGAACAATCTATTATACGCTACTTACAAGTACAAGTGACCGTCGTTACTTTTTGAGATAGTAAAAGACAAGATAAATAATTGGAAAAGAACATATATTAGGCATTCTAGCAATAAAAAAAGGTCTTGACTTTTAAATTTAATATTTCAGTTCCTTTTTAAAACATTTGAGTAATTACATGTTGACTTTTGAGAATTTGGGCATTATACTAAGGACTTATTTAACAAATTTCGTTTTAGTTTGAAGAAGTTTTCTGGGCTTACGCCCCAACACGCCCCAACAAAAAACACTCGCCCCAAACGCTCGGGCGTACGCCCCGAATTGCTGGGCGTACGCCTTTTGGGACTTTCGCCCCGACCCATCGCCCTGGGGCATTTTTGGTACGCCTCGCCCCAAGGCTCGCCCCGAAAACGCCTTTTAAAACACTGGTTAGTTAATATATAACATAATTTTTACAATCAAAAAATAAAAAACGAACGATAAACCAAATCTTGAATAACAAACAATAACCTAAATCCCGTCGTTACACAGGTTTGATTTTTAACAAACGTTAATATATTCAATATATATATTTTTTTTAATTATATTGAATAATTATATTAACAAGACACCGCTTCAGCTTCAGCCTCTCAGCACCCGTCCATGAGACTACTTCAGATTCTACACCAGGCCCACCTCAGGGGCCTACTCATGCACCTGTCGATACACAGGTTTGATTTTTAACAAACATTAATGTATTCAATATAAATTAAAATTAGTAGTAATTTTTATATGTTTTTTCACGTTGATCCTTTAGCGCCTACGGTACCGTATCCCGATGAAGATGATTATGTTGCGGTCCCGTCTCCCGATGAGGATGAGCCCATCTGACCGGACGTTCACGAGATCCCAAGAAGAAGCACTTTATTGTCAAGACCACAAAGAAGGGAAAGGCGGATGATCATGACGTAGAACATCTTGTTATTAAGAGGAGAAAGGGGGACGAGGACGATGACGAGAGTGGTGGGAATCGTATATGCCTTAGGCCTCATGGTATTCTAAAGTCTACAACATGTGGGACCGATTGACAATTGTCTATAAGTAACAAAATAAGTTGTATAGTTTAAGTGAATATTAAGTATATTTTTGCGTATCTATTTCTTAATGATAAAATTTATTTTACTCTTTGTTATCGTTTATAACTAACTCGTGTGAAATCCGAAATTAATTATAAAAAAATCGTAACATATTCAAAATAAAGTTAAGCATTAATAACTAAACAATAACACGCTTAAATCTAAACTCTAAAAAATAAAAAAAATAAACTTAAAGCTAATGATAACAAGTTTTCAAACAAAAACTTACTTCGAGCACTTTTCAACCACTAAAATGATGACCCGAAGTTTTGCGAATCCTTGATGTATTGAGCCTACATTATTAATCGCACAAAAAAAATCGAGTTCTATATAAATTATTGAAGTTCTGAAGTCTTGAAACATGTTAATCTATGGCCAAAGTATGAAAATTTAAAAGAAATAGAGTAATTCACCCCGCAAAAAAAAAAAATGACGCAGTAATTTACTGTGTTATTGGACTTAACTAAGCCGTTACAATTAAGTCCAATAATGCAATAAATTACTGCATTAAAAATAGTTTGGTATCACTTTTTTTGCTTGAGGTATTTTAGTTCATTTTCACTGTTTTTTTAGTCATTTAGGTCCCGGACTCGACGAACAACGACACAGTGCAAAAAAACCTATTAATGGCAAAATGTCACCGAGTATTTAACCCTCTTCTCCCCCAAAAAGAAAAAAAAAAGGTCAGAAGAGAGACCCAATTTTCAAGTCTATCGAGGGCTCCCATGGGGTTATTAAGGTAACTTACATAAAGAAAAGTTTGTAGGATTCTCTCTCCCTTTTAATAATTGTAAGTACTTAATTCTTCTCATTCATGGACCCACTTTCGTGGAAAACGGAAAATAATTGAAGGCACTAATTGGTCAGTAGAAGACAAATTTTTGGCAGAAAAGAGAAAGGGTCTTGGTGTTTGGACTTGTGGAACAATAATTTTATATTTCTATCCAACTGTGGAAACCTTTCACAAAGTATATAACTTTTTCTTTGTAGCTTCATCTGCTTTACTTTGAGCTGTCCACGGTATCCATGTTACAGTGGAGTTTGGAGCCACAGAAGGTGCAGAAGTGGGTCCTCCATCAGTAGAAATAATATTCAATGAATATGTGCCACCTTTAATGCTTGCCAGTTGACTGGTCTACTAGCTCTAATTCTATTTTATTGGAGTAGACCCGATCTCGTGGAAACTTATCATATAACTTTGTCCCAAATATCATCAATTTATCTCTTATATCACAGCAACAATCTATCCACACATTTTTCTTCTTCTTTTGTCTTTTCAAATTTCAACGAATTAATTGAATCCATGGCATCATCTTCTTCTGCTGCGAGTAATTCTCAGTACTGTCCTCGATGGAAGTACGATGTCTTTCTAAGTTTTAGAGGTGAAGATACTCGCAGAAATTTTACAAGTCACTTGTATGAAGGTTTGATAAACAGAGGAATATTCACCTTTCAAGATGAGAAAAGAATAGAGTATGGTGATTCGATCCCGGAAGAAATCTTGAAAGCTATCAAAGAGTCTCAAGTTGCCCTCGTCATTTTCTCAAAGAACTATGCTACATCTAGGTGGTGCTTGAACGAACTAGTGAAGATCATGGAATGCAAGAGTCAATATGGACAAACAGTCATACCGGTCTTCTATTACGTAGATCCATCACATGTGCGAAACCAAAGTGAGAGCTTTGCAGACGCATTTTCCGAACACGAATCAAAATATAAGGATGATGTTGAGGGAATGCAGAAGGTGCAAGGTTGGAGGGCAGCTTTAACTGAAGTGGCCCAGATCAAAGGGGCTAATATCAATAACGGGTGAGTTAAATTTCCATTCGAATTAACACATAGTTGCTTTTAATAATTTCCATTCAAATTTGATATATTCTTCTACTATAGAACAAAGAATCTATACCTATCAATTTAATTAGAGAGAACACATTCAATTTTTGCCACTTTCATACTTAAACTACTATGTTTCCTATTTAATTAATACCCTTCTGAACATTAACAATATGAAATACCTACTAAACTTGACTTTCTTACATTTTCCACAATCAATCTTCTTATTTATGTAGGATTGAATCAGAGAATATTCAACAGATCATTGACCACATTTCTTTCAAATTATGCAAGAGTGCTTCTTTATCTTCTTTGCAAGATTTTGTGGGAATAAATACTCATGTAGAGAAATTAAAGTCCCTACTTGATATGGAAATCAATGATGTTCGGATAGTGGGGATCTGGGGAATGGGCGGAGTAGGTAAAACGACAATAGCAAGAGCCATTTTTGATACTCTTTCTTATCAATTTAAAGCTGCTTCTTTTCTTGCTGATGTTAAAGAAAATGACAAAAAGAATCAACTGCATTCTGTACAAAATACCCTTCTCTCTGAACTGTTAAGAAGAAAAGATGATTACGTCAATAATAAGTATGATGGGAAGGACATGATTCGGAGCAGACTTTGTTCTACCAAGGTGATCATTTGGAGTATTTAGCAGGTGATGTTGGTTGGTTTGGTAATGGCAGCAGAGTTGTTGTAACAACTAGAAATAGAGATCTGATAAAGAAGGATGATGCAGTAGTATATGAAGTGACTCCATTACCTAATCATGAAGCTACACAATTGTTCAATCAGCATGCTTTCAGAAAACAAGATCCGGATGGGCGTTTAAAGAAGCTCTCGTTGGAGGTGGTAAATCATGCTAAAGGCCTACCTTTAGCCCTCAAGTTGTGGGGTTCTTTGCTGCATAGGAGAGGCATAAATGAGTGGAGAAGAACTGTGGACAAAATAAAGAAAAACTCTAGTTCAGAAATTGTTGAAAAACTCAAAATTAGTTATGATGGTTTGGAACCTGAAGAGAAAAAGATATTTCTAGATATGGCATGTTTCTTCCGAGGATATGGCAAAAAAATTGTCATGCAAATCCTTAACAGCTGTGATTTTGAAGCTGAATCTGGATTGGATGTCCTAATTGAAAAATCTCTTGTGTTCATCTCTGAAAATAATACGATTGAAATGCATGACTTAATACAAGAGATGGGTAAATATGTGGTGAAAATGCAAAAGGATCTGGGCAAACTTAGCAGACTATGGGACGCTGAAGATTTCAAAGAAGTAATGGTCAACAATGCAGTAAGTAGGCTAAGCAATGCAATAATATTCAATTCTAGTTTTCATACATCAAAATTCATTTATCTTATGTTATTAAGCCATGAGTTAGTCTAGTAGCAGCTTAATATATTTAATCCAACTTTCATTCCTTGGATTAACTTGAAATTCGTACGATATTTTTTACATACTAACTCAATCAATACTTTTTTAAGCTGATATCACCCAGATATTTACCCTGTTAACCTTTTAATAATAAAAATCCTCATATGGAAAAATACAAGCAAGGAGGGTCAAAGCTTACCTTACCAATTAGCGGTTCGGAACTCACTTGATCATTGATTATTCCTTATTTAAAAGATGATAATTAGTGGTACTAATTCAAATACAATTTCATTCTATCACAACATGAAAAACTTTTCGACTTGACTCTAAAGAAGTTCTTAGAAAATATGTTATTACAAAGTAGAATTATAGAATGTATTGAGCAAAGTATTTCTCTTACCCAACATATTTCTTAAAAAAGCCCTAACTAATATTGTACCTCAATTTTTTTAATGGTGCTAGCTCTTCAAGAACTTCTAGTGCAATAATAAAGAAGAGTTCAAAATATGATGAAATTTGACATTGCAAGGAGTGACAAAGTAGTCATACTGGCATTCGGATTTTATACAGACATTTGAAGTTATATTTTGTGGACTAATGATCCTTTTACCAGGGGACCAAGTCAATGGAAGCAATTTGGCTAAAAGATATTCACGACCAGCTATGCTTTAGCAAGAAAGCCATGAACAATATGATAAGGCTTAGAATATTACATATCAAAAAAGGGGCAGCTCGATGCACTAAACTCCCGCTATGCACGGGGTCCGGGGAAGGGCCGGACCACAAGGGTCTATTGTATGGTGGTTTCCATATACATAATGACTTCACTGAGTACCTGCCCAACAACTTGCGTTGGTTTGCCTTTGATCACTATCCTTGGGAATCATTGCCAGAAAATTTTGAACCCAAAAAGCTTGTTCATCTTGATCTCCAGTACAATTCGCTGCGTCATTTATGGACTGGACAAAGGTACAATAGCTGAATTCAATTTGATTTTTCTTGTGGTCAAATACATATGTAGAAACTCGTTAATAGTTGGGCATATAATGCCATTGCCGCCCCAACTATTAGCGAGTGGCATGGATAGGCCATTTCTAATAGTTTGATGGCATATTTGAGCTTTTTACCTTTTATTTAGTATGATGATCATATGATATGAGCTTAAATGAATGAATGAGGATTCATATAGCTGACCCAACTTCTTTGGGACTGAGGCGTAGTCCTTGTTTACCTTTTAGGAACCCTAGCAACAATTAAAATTCCAGAACGCAAAGGTCATTTGATGCCCACAAATAAAAGATGAAAAGAAGAAAAGACAGGGCATAGTTTCTAGATTCGTAGGTAGCCTACTAGCCAAATCTAAATCCTGGGCAGCACCCTAACTCTTTTATGATAATTCTTTTACCTGGCATATCTTGTTCTCCTATCTCATTCTTTTTGTGTTCTGAGTAGCAGCATTTGCCGTGTCTACGAAAGCTAGATCTCAGCAGCTCTGAAAACCTGTTGCGAACACCAGATTTCACGGGGATGCCAAATTTAGAGTGTTTGGATCTGTCATGTTGTTCTAAACTTAAAGAGGTTCACCATTCCCTGGGATTTCTCAAACACCTATGTTCATTAGGATTGAGTAATTGTAAAAGCCTCAAGACGTTTCCAGCTCTGTGCATCGATTCCCTTGAATATCTGAATCTGAAGGGATGCTCTAGTTTAGAAAAATTTCCAGAAATCCTCATAAGCATGAATTTGGAGTTAAAGAGTGGGATAGGGTTCCTAGATTTGAGAGGTTTAGAAAACCTTGTAACGCTTCCAAGCAGTATTTGTAGGTTGAAAAGTTTGGTTAGTCTAGATGTGTTGCTTTGCTCGAAACTTGAAAGCTTGCCAGAAGAGATAGGGGATTTAGAAAACTTGGAATGTCTTGATGCCAGATGTACTCTAATTTCACGACCTCCGTCTTCCATTATCCGGTTGAACAAGCTTGCAATCTTGACTTTTGCCAAAAAAAAATCAGAAGTAGGCCTCCGAGATGGAGTGTACTTTGTGTTCCCTCAGGTGAGTGAAGGATTACGCTCATTGGTAATGCTGGATCTCAGTTACTGCAACCTAAAAAATGGAGGACTTCCGGAAGACATTGGATCCTTATCCTCTTTGAAAACGTTGAATCTCAGGGGAAATAATTTTGAGCATTTGCCTCGAAGCATAGCCCAACTTGGTGCTCTTCGAACCTTGGACTTATTAGATTGCGCGAGGCTTAGACAGCTGCCAGAATTTCCACAACAATTAGATACAATATATGCAGATTGGAGCAATGATTGGATCTGTAATTCGTTGTTTCAGAATATCTCATCATTGCAGCATGACATCTCTGCTTCAGATTCCTTATCACTAAGAGTACTATTTACCACTGGGAACAACATCCCAAGATGGTTCCACCATTGGGGAACTGGTACAAGTGTATCAGTCAATTTGCCTGAAAATTGGTATGTACATGATAACTTCTTGGGATTTGCTGTATGTTACTCTGGCAGATTAATTGACACCACGGCTCACTTGGTTCCCTTTTGTAATGATGGGATGTCGTGGATCACTCAGAAACTTGCCTTATCCAACCATTCAGAATGTGGTGCAGAACCTAAGATTCATTTTTTCTTGGTACCTTTTGCTGGCTTATGGGATACGTCTAAGGCAAATGGAAAAACACCAAATGACTATGGGCACATTAGACTAACTTTCGGAGAAATAAAGGAGTATGGATTTCGTTTGTTTTATAAATATGAAATGAAGGAGTATGGATTCTTCGGAGGAATGAAGCAGCATTGCATTGGGACAAGGAGGAGCAGATATGATAGTAGCGAACACCATCACTCCATGACCAATGACGCCAGTTGCTCCTCTTCTAAGAAACAAAGGTCTCATTTCTAATATTCGTGGGAACTGTGTTTTTGAGAATCTGCAGCAGCAAGTCTCTTCAGAAACTTTGCAGCTCTGTCCCGCAAGCCCGGGATTTTAGCTTAAATATAGGTATATATCTCATGACTCAGTTTTTGTTCGAGTTGGTAGTGACATTATCTTCTCTCTTTTTATATAATATGCAAATTCTTCTCCCAAAACCAATAAATGTTTCTTCTCATTCATTTGTTTCTTTTTCCTTTCTATTCTCTTTCTTGTTTCATGAATGGGTGATGTACATATCGAAAATGAGTTTCGGCTATTGATTCTCCATCTTATCTCCGCTTGTGTTGAACCATGATCAACCATGGTGAGTTAAAGGCTAAAAACAAGTTCACATTTTCTATGCTTAGACCAAATCCTGGAATCATGCGACATTAATTCAATTTGTACCTAAAAGCTATGTTGCTCGGACTCTTCAAAAATGTCGAAGAGTGAGTGTCGGATCCTCCAAAAGTAGTGCATTTTCGGAGGATCCGACACGGGTGCGGCAACAATTTTGGAGAGTCCGAGCAACTTAGCCTAAAAGTACTCACAAATCAATTATTTGAACTTGAAGGACTAGGCTGTCTCCTAAATAATTAATTATCATATTCATGTTGTGCATGAACCATTTAGGGTGAGTTGTTTTAACTATGTTCTGCATTAGTTGCAGAGCTAGTTTTCCTCCATGAAGTAAGATTTTGGTGGGTTTTTCAGGCCAGTGCATATGCTGAGGAGTTTAAGCGGCAGTTCCCGCAGTTTGATCAACAATTGGTTAAGCAAGGGCAAGAGTTTGATGATGTTGAGGAAAACGACAGAAGTTTCTTGTCAACTAGTGGGAGGAGTCAGTTTAACACTTTTTAGTCGAAAGGTAATAATTGTTGCTATAACTTTGGCAACACACTTTTGCAGGGGCCATTTTCATATCTGTACCAAGTTAAGCGTGGAGGTTCAATTTAATATAGAGGGAGTAAAACAACATTTGATAAAATAAACGACTGGGGGAAAGAAAAACAATAAATATTTTTCTACTAAAAGTTCCTGTATTGCTTTTTCAGTTAGAATTTTAATAGCAGAAGTACCATATAAGTCATAGTATGTATATGAAGCTTGAAATACGTTGGAATCAACAGAAAAAGGGACTCATCGAGCTGCAAAGAAACAGTAAGGAGTGCACAACTTCAGGATTGGATAACATAATTGCATTAACTACTGAAATATATGCAAAGACCTCTGCGTGGTCGGGGTGCCTTGGCATCTTGCGGCTTGCACCATCTCTTGGTGCTCCGTCTTAATTCATTTACTGCAAGCCAGCATTCTCCTTTTCTCAGTACCAAGTTTCAGATTTTGAATTTATTTAATGATTTTCATGTTGAAAGATGTATATGGTGTTAATGTTGTAGTTGAATTAGGGAAAAAGCTCAAATATGCCATAGAACTATCCGAAATGGCTCATTCATGCCACTTGTTAATAGTTGGGTTCATTTATGCCATCGTCGTGACACATTTTGTTCATTCGTGCCACTAACCACCAACGGTGCCCTACTGCTACTGGATTTTGCCGCGTGGCACTATCTAAACCCTTCACTATTTACCAGCCCCCACCTCTCTCACCCCTTTTTACGCGTGGCATATGTGAGCCATTTTGTTAAGCTCAGTGGCATATTTGAGCCATTTTCCGATAGCTTCTAGAGCATGAGTTCATAGCAGCTCCAGTTTCTAGGAAACGAAAAGAAGTACTAATAGGAGTACATTGTTTGTATATCTGAGAAAATTGGAGTTGCATGCATATTAGAGATTTAGAACCAGTTGGCAAAGGAGATGCACATTGGCTTTCAATACCTATAATGCAAAAAGCTAGTTAATTTAGTAGTCAATACTAGTACGTCGCGATAGCTAGTATAAGCTTAATAGAACATATAAGCTTAATGGACTGATAACATTTGCAAACAGCTACCAGAAACAGTGATGCTGAAAAATAACTGCATTGAATTATTAGTTTCTCTTGGTTTTCTGAAAAAACTTCCCGAGATCTCTGGCATTCAGAAGGTCAAAAAGGTTTCAATTTGTTGGAAAATTATGTATTCTGAAGATAAAATGAGTTGAGTTGAATTCTAAATTTTCGAATTTGTATTTGCTAATTTTTTTTTTTTTTTTAAAATTTAGCACATATATATGATGTAGACTGGGAAGAGCAAGGTGAATGTAAAACGGTACAACAATTGGAGCTTCAGGGCCAGGCGTTAGCTACCACTTAGTCTAGATCAAACAGAAAATCGAGTATTTTTCGATTCTTTATTTATTTCTTCATTTCTACAGAACAGACTATTAGCAAACTAGTACTCCCTCCGGATCAAAAAGAGTGTCCACTTAGCCTTTTTTCTTAGGTCAAAAAGAGTGTCCACTTATCAAATTAAGAAAGAATTTATCTTATTTTTTCAGATTTGCCTCTATTAAGTGCTATGTGATCAAATTTCAATACCTATTTAATTAAGGGACAGCTCAGTCACATTCCCTATTTTTTTCTAGAAGTTAGTATTTTCTTAAGGGGTGTACAAATGGCTAAGTGGATACTCTTTTTTATTTGGAGGGAGAAGTAAAGAATGTCTTAACTAGTCCCTTGTATAGAGAGAGAGATGGAAGAGATAGATAAAAAAAATTACAATAGGTTTAAGCTAACAGTTCGGTATATATTCATGCATGCAGTAGCTACTGCAAACAAGTTTCCAGCTAAATCTGATCAAAGACAAAAACTGATCATAGAATCATCTTTAGTGTGCGGTATTAATCTCTTGATTCATTCTGTTAAAGATGTTTTTATGATTAGTTTGGGGATGCAAAGCAGGTTAGCTTGGTTTGGATATATTCATGCATGCAGTAGCTACTGGAAACAAGTTTCCAGCTAAATCTGATAAAAGACAAAAACTGCTGCTTCTGATATTGACATTCCCAGCAGATTCAATCAATTATATCCATATTTGTCTGAAGAGTTCTTCAAGAGATTTGATCCATTCCACCTGTGAGACTTGTTGGTGTGACAGATGGATACAAATCAAGACATATGGAGCTTTCTTAGTTGATAGATTTCTGCTTATTTTTTGTCAAAGTTTTGGTAGTAGTCTAGTTTACATTTCCTCTTGTATAGCTCCTTTATTTTTTTTATTATTATTTTTTTTTGCAGAGTCTGTACAGAACTTATTTGATTTGAATAAATCTCCACCTTTAAGGTGACTTTAACCAAAAAAAAAAAAAAAAAAAAAAAACCTAACAGTTTGGAGAATGAAAAAATCATAATTGTCAATCCAAATAGTAAGAAGAAAAAAAAAAAAAAGGAATGAATATACGTCAAAGCTAAATTCATTCAAACAAAGAAAGAAAAAATCAGAATAAGCAAAACAAGGGGAATAGAGTATTCGATTTTTTACAACTAATAAATAAACTATTAATTAAAGCAATAGTTATAGGAAAAAAACTCAAATTTGTATTTATTTGGGGGTGACTTAAAGAAAAAAGGGAAAGGGGAAGGGTAGTAAATTACTGGAAGTTCAATTAAAAACGCAAATATGGACCGTTTCCATGTCTTTTTTTGTTTATATAATAATTTCGTTAGTGAAAAAGGGCAAATGTAGACCATGTTGGGGTTTATTAAAGTCACTAAGTAGTGAGCTTTAAAGATGGAAGCGTGAATTGAGAAATGGAGGGAAAAAAATTCGAGGGAAGTGAAATTTTGGAAATGTAACTTTTCTAAGTAAGCATTCTACCACATTAGTGGTGGAAAGTGATATGTATGTGCTTATATTTAGAAGCACAACCTCTAGCTCATAAACGGTTAAGAAGAGGACCTCCCATCGTGCTGTCGTCGTTGCTCGGCTCTAGATTTGGATTTGGTCAAATGTTCTGATTGATTGATAATCTTTTTGGACTAAATTTTATTTTCCATTTTCATTATTTAATTTTCCTTTTCCTAATATTAATTCGCGCATTATTTAATTATTTAATTAATTCACGGAATAAATTAATATTTTCCCAACTGTCTTAACTGATGACCAAACAGTCACCTTCTTCCAGAACAGGTACTTTTGCTTCGCCTCATTTTTATACACTAAAATTGCTGGAAAAAAGTTCGAACTGAAAAACTCCCCTCTTTTTTGCATTCTGCGTATTTTTCCAAACAAAAACGTAAGTGTCCATTGTGATTTCTTTGCTACTCTTTGAGTTTGCCGAAGTTTTGTGATTTGCATTGCCGCTATTGCATAATAGTTTTACGTTCTATCCTGGGAGATATCAATCCATTAACCTTGGAAAGAGTGAGGGAATTAGATTTCTTAAGGACACACAAGAAACTTATAGGCTCGAAAATTTTCTGTTTCATCTAATTTCTGTCTTTAACGTTTTTTCTGGTTTTATAAAACAGAAACTGATTTTAGTAAATTGCTGTTAAAATTTACTGGTTATAGTAAATTTCTGGTAAATTACTGCTTGAACACTTATAGATAGAACAAGCTTAAGAAATCTGATTTAGTGTTTAATCTTTTGTGTTCTGTTTGGGTTGGAGACTAAAATCTTCGGATTTTCTACTCCACTTTTGAGATTAAAGTTTTCGTAACTTTCTACTCATTTGTCTATTCGATTTGAAGAATATAAAAACTTCATCGAGAAATTAACGTTTGGCTTTCAGTTCGAAGATATAAAATCTTCACTGATTTATTAACGTTTGGCTTTCGGTTTGAAGCTATAAAATCTTCACCGATTTTGTTTAATTCTGTTGTGTCTGTCAACAGAAATGGGAGACCAAACTCCAAATCTGAATGCTACTGCCACACCAACCCCCGCAGTTGGCTCTACAAGCAATGTTGCCTCCTTCAGTCGTTTTGCCATGTGTTCCTGTCCAGAGAAGCCCAAAAATTCACCGAGATTGATTTCAAATGATGGCAACAAAAGATGTTCTTTTACTTAAAGACTTTAAGTCTACAAAGGTTCATTAAGGAAGAGGTTCCGGTTCTACCCGAATCAACTCCTGAAAATGAACACTTCATTGTGATCGAGGCTTGGAAGCACTCGATTATTTTTTGTGTAAGAACTATATACTTAGTGGACTAGAAGATGATCTTTACAATGTCGATAGTAATGTGGGAACTTCGAAGGAACTATGAGATGCGTTGAAAAAGAAATATAAAACTGAGGATGCCGGATTGAAGAAGTTTATAGCTGCCAAGTTCCTGGACTACAAAATGGTAGATGGCAAGTCTGTTGTTACTCAAGTTCAAGAGTTGCAGGTTATCATCCACGATCTCCTGGCTGAAGGTATAAGTTTAATTAATACTTCTGTTAAGAGTATTAAGTGTGCTATTACTTACATACTATTTATTGTAAGTTTGGTGATTAGTGGTGCGTTTCAAGTTGCGGCAGTAATAGAGAAGTTGCCTCCTTTATGGAAGGACTTCAAAAATTACTTGAAACACAAGCGAAAGGAGATGACGCTGGAAGATCTCATCGTTCGGTTGAGAATCGAGGAAGATAACAAGGGTAAACAGAGAAAGAAGGCTAGTGGGAGATCGCAATGCGGGGAGCACATATTGTTGAAACTGCTCCAACGAATCCGAAAAAGAGAAAAAAGGCGTCAGGACCAAGGAACTATCTCGACAAGAAGAGATTCAAGGGAAACTGCCACAATTATGGAAAAATCGAACACAAAGTTGCAGATTGTCGTGCTCTGAAGAAGGAAAAGAAAAAGGGTCAAGCTAATATGATTGAAACAAATGATGAAGTTGATGAATTGTGCGCTATGTTGTCTGAGTGAAATCTCGTGGGAAATCCTAAAGAGTGGTGGATTGATTCTGGTGCTACTCCTCACATTTGTGCTGTTAGAGAAGCATTCGCTTCATTTGCTCCCGCCGGACCCGACGAGACCATTATTATGGGAAATGGTTAGCCAAAATTGAAGGTTATGGGAAGATATTTCTGAAATTGAATTTTGGCAAGGTGGTGACTCTCAACAACGTCTGTCATGTTCCTAAAATTAGGAAAAATTTAGTCTGTACCAGACTTCTAGTGAAGAACGGTTTTACGTGTGTTTATGTTTCAGACAAAGTTGTAATAAGTAAGAACGAGATGTACATAGGAAAATGTTACTTTACAGAGGGCCTTTTCAAACTGAATGTAATGGTTGTTGATAATAATAAAATTTTAGCTTCATCTTGCTTACTTGAGTCAAATGATTTATGGCATTTCCATTTAGGACATGTCAATTTAAAACCTTGCGGAAAATGATTAGTTTGGATATATTGCCTAAATTTGAATGCGATAATTTAAAATGTCAAATCTGTGTGGAAGCTAAGTATGCTAAACATCCTTACAAGTCAATTGAAAGGAATTCAAATCCTTTAGACTTAATTCACATAGATATATGTGACATGAAGTCAACTCTATCTCACGGTGGAAAGAAGTATTTCATTACTTTCATTGACGACAACACTCGTTATTGCTATATTTATTTACTTAATACTAAAGATGAAGCAATTGAAGCATTCAGGCAATACAAAAGTGAAGTTGAGACTCAACTTAACAAAAAGATTAAAATGATAAGGAATGAAGTTGAGACTCACCAAACAACTTCCCCTTACTCTCCACAATCCAATGGGATTGCAGAAAGAAAAACTAGAACATTAAAGGAGGTGATGAATGCCTTACTGTTAAGTTCTGGTTTACCCCAGAATTTGTGAGGGGAAGCTATTCTTACGGCTGATAGAATACTTAATCGAGTTCCCCATAGCAAAACACAATCCATTCCATATGAGAGATGGAAAGGAAGAAATCCCAGTTTGAAATACTTCAATGTATGGGGGTGTCTAGCTAAGGTACAAGCTCCTAAACCCAAAAGGGTTAAAATAGGACTGAAAGCCGGAGATTGTGTTTTCATAGGATATGTCACCAATAGCAAAGCATATCAGTTTCTAGTTCACAAATAAAAAAATCCCGACATTCATGTTAATACGATAATGGAATCAGATAATGCAGAATTTTTTGAAAACATTTATCCGTATAAAGAGAAATGTGAGTCGTATAGCGAAAGATCTAAACGACCTCGGGAAGAGACAAAGGAAAGTACTCCTAATAAAGAGAACCCAAGACATATCAAACATCAAAGGACATCTACTTCCTTTGGTCCAGACTTTTTGACATTCTTAGTAGAAAAGAAGCCTCAAACTTTTAAGGAAGTAGTGTCTTCTTTAGAAGCACAATATTGGAAAGAGGCAGTTAATAGTGAAATTGAATCTATTTTAAGCAACCATACTGGGGAGTTGGTTGATCTTCCTTCAGGGAACAAACCTTTAGGTTCCAAATGGATGTTCAAAAGAAAAAAGAAAGATATGCCACTATTGACAAATATAAGGCAAGACTTGTTGTCAAAGGTTTTAGACAACAAGAAGGCCTTGATTATTTTGACACATACTCGCCGGTAATGAGAATTACATCTATTCAGGTGTTAATAGCGTTGGATGTCGTGTATGGCCTTAAATTTTATCAAATGGATGTTAAAACCGCCTTCTTAATGTAATAACCATTTGGTCGTTATAGCCTTTTCGGTATTTTTGCCCTTTCCCGAGCAGTGATTAGCTCATTTTTTTACCTGAGGGAACCGTTGGCATGCTTCCCTAGGTGTCTAGACCGGAATTCGGGCAACTTTTGGGGAAATACAGGCTTAAAGTGAAAAATAGTTGATCCAAAGTTGACTCGATCAACGAGAGCTCCGTTGAGAATTTCGAGGCCACGGGCTGGTTCGTAACGTGTTTTTATGTGTGTCTATGTGTACGATATGTGAGCAGATGGCCTCGGAACTAGTCGGAAAATAGGATCAAATGGTGAAACTTGGGAAAAATTTCTGGTGTCTGATCTCCACTGGGGCGGTGATGGTGTCGCTGGAGTGGTGAAGAGCATTTGTGGCTAGACCGCTGGGGCGGTGTCTCGACCGCTGGAGCGGTCGATGAGTAGTTTTATAAGTTTAAACCCCAAAACCCTAGTCATTATTTCTATTCCGACTTGAGAGCCTTGTGGAGGCGAATTGGAAGGTTTTCAAGTGATTTTTTTCCCTAAGGTAACATTCCTACCTTATTATGGTTTCATTAACTCCTCTTAATCTTCTAGCATAATCTAGAATCCATAGAATCTAATGGGTCTTCAATGGGTTCTTGAGTTAAGTTCTAAATCATTTTTGGTTTCTAGAATCTTCCTAAATAGTAAGTGGTCATTTGGTTCAAGGTATAAGGTGGGTTATCCCAGCGCTAATTTTTATACCACGTTTGATATAAGGTATAAAATAATTCCGGAATAAATTTATACCTTGTACCAAAAGTGGTATAAAAATTAGCGCTGGAATAGCCCACCTTATACCTTCTTAACCCACTTATCTTGGGATTATTTTATACCATCTTTTAGATGGTATAAAATAATCCCACTATATGGGATAAATTAGTCCTGGGATTATAATCCCGGGACTAGGAAAACTAGCAACCAAACGACCCCTAAGATTAATGTTGAATATGCTTGAATATGTTGGGAACAAACTAGCTAGATTCCTATTTTCCATAAAAAGGCTTAAGATCAAAAGAAGGGTTTTTATGGGTTTCATGTGAAGAAGGGTTAAAAAATGAAATTGATTCTTAGATGATGTTTAATGATGAAATTGTTGTTGTTCATACTAGCTAATGTCATATCTAGGCTTGTTAATCATTAATCTTCGATTCTAGAGTTGATTTTTATGAATTAAAGTTAGGGTTCTTAAACCCAAATTTGGGGGGTTTTTCATAATAATGATGATTTTGAGAATTAATTGAGTATTCCTATGGTTAAAGTAATTGGTTTTGACCTTTTGGTATTTTGGTCATAAAATTCTCGTTTTTGCCCTTGAGACCTGTTTTTCCTAAATTACGGGTTGGAATTTGACCCGAATAGAAAGTAGCCAATATGGGTATAATTATTCAGGGTTTCTTACATAGAAATCATATGTGATAGAGTTTGATTATTTGGAGACGCTTCGAAAGACAAGGCAACGTGTGGGTTCGTGGCACCTGTTCGGCTGCCAGGTAGGTTACGGCTTCCTTTTCGGTAGACTCCGGATAGTTTCCGTAATTCGTGTATTAGAAGGAACAGAGAATGTATGTGTAGGAATTGGAGATTTGGGATGGAATCCTAGGATGGTATTGATGTGTGATTGTGTGTTCGGGCCAGGCTCCGTAAATTATTTAGGATGTATGATGTGGCTTCCTTCAAAATTATGGATTTTATGTGACTTGGGAGAGCGAATGAAACTTATTTTTTGTGCCTAATGATGAACATTTCTTGTAATATGTGATTACTTGTGTTTACGCCATTAAAAGTGAATCGAGTGGATAAATGGGAGAGGATAAAATGTCGATGATTGTGATTGAGTCCAATTAATTTAAGGGAAATGGAAAAAATG